>NC_142956.1:8791509-8866509 GCF_046866305.1 Octopus bimaculoides
TATATATATATATATTACATACATATAAGAAGGGATGACCACTAAGTCAACATCCATTATGCTAGAAATAGATCACCTACGATTTGACCAATCTTTTCTTTGTGGTCAGATCGTAGGTGATCTATTTCTAGCATAATGGATGTCCATTTAGTGGTCATCCCTTCTTATATGTATGCCAAATAATTTTTCTGAATTTTCAGATTTTTCAATATGCTAGGCCACTGGTTTTTTAATTGATATTAATCAAATTAATATTCAATTTTATTACCATTATTATTTAAATATATATATATACCATTGGTTTCATGTTAGGGGGAGTCCCTCAACACCAGTGTTCCATGTGATAGGCTAGACAATTGTTGAGAGACTCCTCTTAACATGAAACCAATGGTAGTCATAACCCATAAATAAATAATTTTTATCCACCAATGTGGTATTGAACACTGATTCTCACTGTCTGATATTAATGTGTGGCCTCATGTATGTGCTATCATGAGATTTGATGGAGAGAGAGTGAGCTAATGTACAGCACATACATTTGATCACAATGGGCAGGTCATTTGGCAAAAGCTCATACATTATTTTCAACAGGAGAGTCCATTGTACACTCTCACACATACACACGTGTGTGTGTGAATGTATGCACACACACACACACACACACACATATATATATATCTATATATATATACAAAATTAAGAGGAATGACCACCAAAAGTGGACTCCCTTATGCTAGAAATAGATGCCAAATCACCTAACCATGAAGAGTATGTTCTCAAGAAAACAAATTTTGGATTTTTAAAAAATATGCTAGGCCACTGGTTTTAATTGATTAATATCAATTTCTACCCTCATTATTAAATTTATATATATATATATATATATATATATATAATACAAAGAATATATATACATGTATACACACATATATATATATATATATAAAAACAATATATGAGTATATGCATATATATGTACATGTATGTATATACGTTCATCCACATGTACATATAGATACATAACTGGGTACATGACGTGGCAAAAGAACAAGGACAAAATGGTAAACAAGGTGCAACAAACAAGCAGGTCACATAGAAACATCCCCTTCATCAGCTGCCACCAATAAAACTCCGGCATTTCGAAGAATTAAGGCAGTACGCATCGTTAAAATGGTTCTTTCCACGAACACAAATTAAATTGTTTTCGTGGAGGGTAGTGGTGGACGGAAAACAAGACAGGAAAACGAAACGGTGAAACAAACAAGCAAAAAAGGCTGTACAGCCAGACGTGAAGTGTGTATGTCTTGAACGCTGTGAAGCACGTACAGGAGGGGCAAAGAGGTACGTGCGAGCTTGGTGATGTATAAAACCTTTTTTATGTTTTCCAAATCTCATTGTTACCTGTTTGTTTCTGTTTCAGTTGGTTTCCTACTGATGCTGTTGTGACACCTGACAAAGTGTGGGACTGTTATAAATACATAAACACACACACACACACACACACACACACACACACACTGACACACACACACACACTGACACACACACACACAAGTAAATATACATAACTTGATAGATAAATTGAGAGATACAGACTTAGATAAATAGATGTGCGTTATAACAGATGGACAGACAGACAGCTAGATAGATAGATAGAGTGAGAGAGAGAGATAAAGAGAAGGGGAGAAATAGACACATAGTGAGATAGATAGATACATAGATAGGTAGATAGATAGATAGATAGATAGATAGATAGATAGATAGATAGATAGACAGACAGATAGATAGATAGATAGATAGATAAATAGATAGATAGATAGATAAATAGATCGATAGGCAGATAGACAGACAGATCGACAGACAGCTAGATAGATAAATAGATAGACAGATAGACAGACAGACAGACAGATAGGTAGAAAGACAGGTCAACAGATAGATAGATAGACAGAAAGAGAGCCGACACGCACATATATATGCATATATAGAAAGAGACAAACTGACAGATAGACAGACTGACAGAACTGACACACGGACAGATTAATAGTTAGGATAGATAGAAATAGGGAAGAAGAAGGGAGAGCAGGAGGAGGGAGAGAAACTAAAGCAAATATCTGGGAAGGAGTCAGGGGATGGTGGGGAGTCTTCATTTCAAAACTAACCATGGTTAATGGGGGAAGTGAATGAGAAAGAGGAGAGTCATATCACTTTTGCAGCAATTGGCTCCAGAGCGAGTAGGGACCACCATGGATGGGGACTATGATGACGATGATTTCTGGGAGACTGGGATGTCACGGCAACTGAAGAGGAACGACAGTCATGTTTCTGCAGGCAACATCTATGGAAAACTTGATGGTAGTGGGGATGTTGGTGCTGTTGATGGGGGTACTGGACCTGGTGGTGGTGGTGGTGGTGGTGGTGGTGGTGGTGGTGATGGTGGTGATGGTGGTGGTGGTATCGTTATGGAAGTGACAGCAGCAACAGCATCTGAGCAATCAGGTGCCACTGCGTTCCAGAAGAAGGCCAAGCTGCGCAAGTCAGTGATGTTCAGTGATGACACCTGGACCCTCATGTCACCAACGGAGAGGCACAGCCCTGGCAAACACAGGGGGGAGGAGGAGGAGGGTGTTGATACTGAGATGGCAGCTTCTGGCTGGGCTGCTGTAACAACGACAACAACATCAATGACTGCGGTGACACCTTCTTCGGCTGGTTTGTCAGGAACTGGTAGAAAGAAGCGGGAAATTATGACAGGAAAAGCAGCTAGAGCTTCAAGTGACTTTGATGGTGGTGGTAGTAGTCACAGTATTAGTAGAAGCAACAGCAGCTGTAGTAGCAGTAGCAGTGGTAGTAGTAATTATAGTAGTAGCAATAGTAGTAGTAGTAGTTGTAGTACTTGTCGGCACAGCAATGGTAGTAGTGATAGTGGAGGAGGTGGCGATGGTGGTGATGATGACAATAATAATGATGACGATGATGACGACAATCACAGTGATGTTGATGTTGAAGGTGGTGGCGATGGTGATGACAACGACTCCGATAGGAGAGATATGATCTTGGAGCTACAACGCCTCCATCGACAGCAACATTTGCCAAGGAGAAAGAAGACAAGTAGCAAGCAAGAGGAGGAGGAGGAAGAGGAGGAGGGGGAAGTGGAAGATGAGGAGGGGACAACTAAGAGCAGTAGGAGTAATAATAGCAGTAGGAGTAGTAGACGAATGAGGAGGAGAAGACACAGCAGTCAAAGTGGACGTCAGCAGCTGGAGGTGAAGCTTACAGTTGATTCCCTCCTGGAGGATCACTATGGTCAGCTGGTCAAGCTCTGTTTAGAAGAGATCAAAGTGGACAATGAAGCCAGCCGGAGGCACATCCACGCCCGACAGATGGAGCAGTTGTATAGCACATACATTGCTGTCGGTAACAGACAACTAGCTCTCACCCCAGTTGCTCTCTACCCACACGGCTGGCCCCAGTATGTGACGCGCAGGCTCTTCTACCCACCTCCTTCATCTGCCACACCCTCAATGGTGCAGTGGGAACGCAGCAGACGAGGTGACAGTGGGAGCAGTATTGCTGCATTTTCAACAACTTGTTCCAGTAAGTATATGTTGTTATTATTATTATTATTATTATTATTATTATTATTATTATTATTATTAAGGCGGTGAGCTTGAAGAATTGTTGAATGAAATGCAGTATTTCGCCCGTTGCTATGTTCTGAGTTCAAATTCCACTGCGGTCAACTTTATCTTTCATCCTTTCGGGGTCGATAAAATAAGTACCAGATGAACACTGAGGTCGATGTAATCAACTCATCCCCTCCCCCCAAATTGCTATCTTTGTGGCAAAATTTGAAACCATTATTATTATCATGATCATCATCATCATCATCATCATCATCATCACCATCATTATTATTATTATTATTATTATTATTATTATCATTGTTATTGTTATTATTATTAAGACAGCAAGCTGACAGAATTGTTAGCATGTTGGACAAAATGCTCAGCAGCATTTTGCCTGTCTCATGTTCTGAGTTCAAATTCCGCCGAGGTTGACTTTGCCTTTCATCCTTTTAAGGGCAATAAATTAAGTATCAATGAAACACTGGGGTCGATGTGATTGACTTGTCCCCTCCCTCAAAATATCAGGTCTTGTGCCTTTAGTAGAAAAGATTATTATTATTATTATTACTGAAGGTGGTGAGCTGGCAGAGTTGTTAGCACACTGGATGGAATGCTTAGCAGTGTTTTGCTTGTCACTACATTCTGAGTTCAAATTCTGCCAAGGTCAACTTTGCCTTTCATCCTTTCAAGGTCAGTAAATTAAGTACCAGTTGCATACTGGGGTCAATCTATTGACTGACCCCCCTCCCCAGACCTTGTGCTTAAGAAAGGATTGTTGTTGTTGTTGTTGTTGTTGTTGTTATTATTAAAACTGGTAGAATCGTTAGCACAGAAAACAAAATGCTTAGCAGCATTTCATCCATCTTTACAGTTCTGACTTTGCCTTTCATCCTTTTGGAGTCAATAAACTAAGAACCAGTTGAAAACTGGGGTTGATCTGGGACTTATCCCCTCTAGCTATTTGCTAATTTTCTCTCCTGATGAAGGATGCCAGTCTTACTGTAATGTCTCCATGTGACCATCCTCCATATCCATACTTTTTGCACATTCCATCTGCTAATTATGAGGATTAGGATTATTATGTAATTCAGGGCTCCCACAAACACCTGTCAAGTTAAAAAAAACTATGCATTCTCCCCTTAGTTTTCTTAATTTTTTTATACTCCATGTAAAAGTAAATTTATTTGTCAAAATATATATAAATATTTATATGCTTGTAAATCCAATCAGTAATGATCATTTCATTAGGATTCTATAATTTATATAAAGGAACAGAGGAGGTATAAGATAGATAGATGTAGTTCACCAGTTGACATCCATATAACGACAATCATTTCACCGCCTTTATTACAGAGAAGCAATTTATTGTAGTGCATAATGAATAATAAATTATTTTACATGCTTGTATTAATGTATGTAATATAAATTATATAGTACACTTGTATGATTTCTAAATTAATATAAGTAAAAATTTTATCATCATGGTTACATTCATTCATCAATGCAATACACACACACACACACACACACACACACACACACACACACACACACACACAAGTGAGTAAACAAATGAAAAAGGACACTCAACACGTTTATTGGGAGTTACATGTATAGATCGAAACACTTTTATTCAGACTCCTTTGTACTCTGAGTTTCAAACGTGTGGCTAGTCTTTGGCTATTGGGGTACAAATGAGAGTTCGATCAAAGAGAGTCGATGTTTACTACTGGACGTTAGCCTGCAATTGGTCGAGAAAGGTCACATGGCATAGCAGTTTGATGTTGGTATTTCAGCAACAACAATGGTGAACAGGAAATCAACCACGTGGGGAACAGGAAATTGGTTGTGTGGTTGGGGGGAAGTAGGAAGGGGCAGTAGATGTTGGGGTATATGTGTATATATGTACATGTATATACCCATATATCCGCGTGTATGCATCCGTACTAATACAAGTGTGTGTTTGTGCTTAGACATACATTCACACATCCGTGTGTAAGTGCGTGCGTGCACACACACACACACACATGAAGGCACACATGCATACATACACGAACACACACACACACACACGTGCAGACCTTTATTTCCATGTACATATGCACATGCACATGCATGTGTACACACAAGTGTGCACATGTGCATACATGCACACATGGGTGCAAACACGTGTACATGCATGCACACATGTGGGTACGTTCATGCACATACCTGGGTGCACACATGCATGCACATGTATGCCCACACACACATATGCCCATGCACACACATCCATGCACATGCATACAATGAGCAGATGCATATGCGCAGTTACACACATGTGTCCATGTGCATATACTCATGTGGTCATGCACAAAGGATGATGTACAGGGGGTGAGAGTATGTGAGTAGACAGGCATGGAGAAGTGTTTGGGATTGGTTACTTGCTGTACTGTTCATGGAGGTTAATTCGTGACATTGACGTTGGTGCCAGCGGTGCTGGGGGTGACCGGTACTAAGGAGGTATATCTGGGTTGTTGGCAGCTAGGGGCTTGAAATTTACCAGAAGAGTGTACCTCTGGTGACAGCAATATGATACCTCATATTTCTTGTTGATGGATGACATGCAGTTTTTTGTGGAAGCACAACTGGCAGTTAGGAGCACCAACTGAATATGGTGGCACCCTGTCGATTATAGTCCACTTGATGCTGGGTGTTTCATCTCGGAGGTCATGAAGTCTCCAGAGAAAACATGACGGAAGTGGAGTTCTCTCTGTCCCCGGATCTAAATGAATACAAGTGCTGGGAATATCTTCCCTTGAAGTTATTGGCTGTCATGCCTGTATAGTTGCCAGTAATGACATCAGATGGTGTAAGGGTGGCTCTGTATACTACAGCCCTTGAAAGGCAAGATCCTCCTAGTGGGCAGGTGGTAGGGTTTCGGAGGTTGCAGGTTGGAGGTTGTGTGGGTGCGTTTTTATGTCTATTGATGGGTGCAATGTTAGAAGTGATATATATATATATATATATATATATATATATATATATATATGGGAGAATGTACGAAAAAAAACAATAACAGACGAGGATAGGTGGTGTAAACAACAAAAGGATGTATTAGTATGACGCTCGGGAATACGGAAAGTCTTTAACGTTTCGAGCTACGCTCTTCAACAGAAAGAATACAGAGAAAACAACGAGAAAAACACGGAGAAAAAAAATTGAATGGTGTTGGTCAATGGTCTACCTCACAGAAGTATGTACACCCCTAAAAAATTTCAGTAAAATTGCCATTACTCTGATAGCATTGAAGGAAATCAAATGAAATTTATACTGAATAAAATATATTATACTTGCAAATATTATACTATAAGGGAAAGGAAAGGTTCATTATACCAGTAGAGTATCACCTTCTCCCATTATAATTATTTTCTTCTAAGGATCTGGATGGTGAAAGAAGAAGCTCATGAGTGGAGGCAATTCAATAATTCGTTTATTGTGATTCCCAATCTTGTGTCCTGTTCTAGGTGTCCATCTTCATGGCAGCGCATGGCTTGTGATATCTCCACTCACGTGAGGTACATTACCTCTGGAGAAGGTGGTTAGAATGGGTTAGAGTCTGCTGCAGCTGCCTGCTTTGTTGTGTCCCTTAGCGTAAGCAAGCTGGAGAACACTAAGGGGTTGAATGTCCTTCGTACCTGCTTAAATAGCTGTTGTCTAGGAGAGCCTCATTGTGGTGTCGTGCATGTCAACGATTGTATGCGAGATCTTGCTCTTGCCTTGGAGAAGATAATCGCTGCCAGCAAGATCTCATACAAAATGGCACTGGCTACTTGTGCCACACTACAATACAAATTTGGAACACAAAACAGAAGACTTAATGCAGTCATTGAAAGCAAGGGCAGTCAAATCAAATACTGAAGAAAGCAAATAATCCTTTCATGTCTACATATTTTTGTATTGTTTGAAGATTAATATTTTGGTCATATTTTCATTCATATATATATATATATATATACCGGAGTAAGCACTTAAATGTGAAACAAGGTGGAAAAAAGAGTACTCAAATACCAGAGGTAGAGTAATATGCTTTATTTAAAAGCAGCAGAAATATAACAAAAGACTGTTACTCGGAGTTTCACATTCCCATTCATCGGACAGTTTTGTTAGAAAGAAGACTTAATTCAGTCATTGAAAGCAAGGGCAGTCACATCAAATATTGAATATACCAAATAAACCTTTCGAGTGTACATGTTTTTGTATTGTTTGAAAATTAATATTTTGTTCATATTTTTGAAAATGTTTATTGTTTTGTGTTCCAAATTTGTATAACATTTACATGTATAACATATTTTATTCAGTATAAATTTCGTTTGGTTTCCTTCGATATTGTCAGAGTAATGGCAATTTTACTTAAATTTTTTAGGGGTGTACATAATTCTGTGAGATATATATACACACACACAAACATAGTGAGTCAGCTTTCAAAATATTCATATATGGAAGACAATAAGTAATAAAATTAATGGAACCATTTACTATAGAAGGGAGAAGGGAGATTTAGCAAGATATAAAAATATTAAACAATGGATTACGGTGGTAGAAGCGAAGTTTATATATAGTCTGATATAGAGGGAGAATCATATTTATTGTTAATAATTTAGGATTAAAAATATGATAAAGGCTCTGAAATGATCATTGTTATATGGATGTCAAATGGTAAAATAATTTTTTTCATTTTATACCTCCTCTCTTTCTTTATATTATATATATATATATATATATATATATATATATACATGTAGTCGTGGCCAATGCTGATGACACGTAAATGGTGGTCACGTTGTTGGCATGTAAAAAGCACCCATTATGTTCTTGGAGTGGTTGGTGTTTGGAAGAGCACCCACCCACAGAAACCATGCCAAACCAGACTAGGACTTGGTGCAGCTCTCTGACTTACCAGTTCCAGTCAAACTGTCTAACCCATGCCAGCATGGAATGCAGATGCTGCACGGTGATGATTATGATGATATATATATATTTATATATATATTTATTTATATTAAGGGCATTACTATACATAAATGCCTCATGCTAGGAGGGACTCTTAAAGTCAAAACTACCATAATAAACACATTGTACCGAACGCGAGGGAATGTAACTCTCGAAGTGAGCATTTTAAAACCAGATTCAGCTGCAGATCATATGATTTCATAATTAAGTGCACAAAATGCACTTTTTAATCATCAGTGCAAGTATAATCAAGACATTAAAAAGTGCATTTTGTGCACTAATTATCAATTCATATGATCTGCGGTTGAATCTGTTTTTAAAAGGCTCTCTTCGAGAGTTGCATTCCCTCGCATTCAGTACAATATGTTTATTATGGTAGTTTTGAATTTAAGAGTCCCTCCTAGCATGAGGCATTTATGTATAGTAATGCTCTTAATATAAATAAACATATTTAAAGGGAATAATTAATAATTTTTTCCCTTATGAGGCTTTTCATGCTAACTACTTGATAAATTCTTATAAAGATTTTATCCTATTTTAAAATTTTATATATATATATATATATGTGTGTGTGTGTGTGTGTGTGTGTATATGTATATATATATATATATATATATATATATATATATATATATATATATATGTATATATTTATATGTATATATGTATTTGTATATATATATATATATATATATATATATATACATACATACATACATACATACATACATACATACATACATATGTATACACATGTCAAGTTTCTTTCAGTTCCTGCCTACCAAATCCACTTACAAGGCTTTGGTTGGCCCAGGGCTATAGTAGGAGACACTTAACTTAGGTGCCATGTAATGTGACTGAACCTAGAACCATGTAGTTGGTTCTTACCAAACAGCTATGCTTACATATACACATACACATGCATGCACCCATTCTTACACATATGCACACATACTTATACAACCACACACACACATCTAACTTTATTATATGTCTTATTTTCCAGGGAGTCTTGGAGAGAATGAAATTAGACATGAAAGGATGAACCAAAGGTTGCTGAATGGTACTCGCAGAGTCCAGAACAACAGGAAATTGTTTCGAGCCAAAACTACAGTTAGCCCCAAAAAGTCATCAGCGAATCCTTTTTTTACCTCATCATCTTCCAAAGGTATCTTTGACCGACAGGAGAACATTCCAAAAGCACCACCACCAACAGCAGCGGCAACAATGCCAACACCGTCAGCAATGTGTAAGAAAAAGCCATCAGGCTCTTCGTCCACGTCATCGTCTGGCGGAGGCAGTTTTGTCCATCAGAAGAAGTTTCCACTGCAGACAGCATCGGAGGAAAATGCTGCAAACCAAACCTGTCGTAATGTTGACAACTGTTTCCGACCAAACAACAGTAACCCGCATATCCTGAAATGGTTGCAGAAGAAAGACAAAGACCTTTGGCAACAGAAACGAGAGATGAAGGTGAGAAAGAAGCTGGAAACCGAGAACAGAAAACTGGATGCGGCCTTCAAAGCAGATCGTCAGCTCCGCTCGAGTGCAGCATTTGAAGAGTGGATGCATTGCAAGGCCAAAGAGAAGAGCTCCATTGACCTGTCACAGGAGCCAAAACAAAGCCCCAAACCCACATGTGGGTTTCCGTTTATGAGCAAGGAGCAGCATGAGTGTGAGGGTGATGATGATGTTGGTGTTCAAGAGCAGAAGTTGTCTGCTTCTCAGAAGAGTTCAGGTTTTGTTAAAGCAGGCAGAAGTTTGTTGGATGAGACTGAAGAATTTGTAAATGAGAATCTCCTGAGGAGGACAAACCTTCAGAATTGGCAAAGAAAAAACCCAGTTTCCAACTTCACATCAAGTCAAGCAGGAATTGGGACAGATGTTCCTCTTGATAAGCCTGAGAGTTCAACAAGATTTGCTGACTGTGGTGTTGATAAAAAAAAAGAGGAACTTGAAATAGCTAGCAAGACTGAGAAGCATGATGTAAAGAAATCCAGTTTGATGTTCCAACGACCAGATGAGGACAATGAAAGAAACCAGGGAAAAGAGCAAAGTTTCTATGGGAAGTCAGAATCACAGTCATCCTCACCTCCAACTCCACTGCCACTGGTAACGAAGAAATCAACCTCTAGACCTAAAACTGCCCATGGACGCCGGTCAAGGTGCTCTGCAGCAACAAACAGAGATAAATGTCTTGTATCCCCTCAACCCATGCCACTTCCATCTCTATAGACACCAGTTGTCTAACTTGAATCCACAGATATACAAGAAATTCTTGTCCTATCCCCATCTATCTATGCCACTTTGAACACTATAGACACAAGCTGTCTAACCCAAATGCACAGATTCATAAAAGATACATATTTCACCTATGTGGCTCCCCCCATCTCCATAAGCACAAGTTATCTAACATGAATGTCCAGACATGAAAGAAATGAATGTCCTGTGTCCCCACCTGTCTGTAGCACTTCTAATACTAGAGACACAAGTTGTTTAACCTGAATATCTCAATATGTAAGAAAGAGATGTTCTGTGTCCCTCTTTACCTATATCATTTCCATCTCTCTAGACACAAGTTGTGTAACCTGAATGCACAGAGATGTAAGAGAGGAGTATTATGCATCAATCTTGCAGCTAATACTTTCCTCATTATAGATATATATACTATTTTGAAATCTGGACACACATATATGTAACAGCCAAAACTGTTGCATCACAAACACAAGGATTCCTCTGCAGTCTGCAGAACTGGTAAACAATTCAACTAGGATCAGATGTTTGTTCTCTTTAAAGCCTCAAAAAACAAAAACAAAAACAAAAAAAAAGTGTAAAGAAGAAAATTAGTTCTCTGTTGATTATGACGACGATTAGTTCCAGCTGATCTGATTTACAGAACAGCCTGCTTGTGAAATTAACATGCAAATGGCTGAGCACTCCACAGACATGCGTACCTTTAATGCAATTCCAGGAAGGTTTAGTGTGATAAGGCTGGCCCTTTGGAATACAGGTACAACTCATTTTTGCCAGCTGAGTGTGGACTGGAGCAACATGAAATAAAGGGTCTTGCTCAAGGACACACAAAAACTAGCACACCATCGGTTACAGCAATGAGTATTTCAGTTGATCAACAGAACAGCTTGCTTGTGAAATCAATGTGTAAGTGGCTGAGTAATCCACAGACATGCATACCCTTAACATAGTTCTCTGGGAGATCTGGTGTGACACTGTGTGACAAGGCTGGCCCTTTGAACTGCAGGTACAACTCATTTTTACCAGTCAAGTTGATTGGAACAAAATAATAGAAAGCGTTACTCAAGGACACAAAACTGTTGGAAATTGAGCTCACTACATCATGATCCTGAGCCAAACACCCTAACCACTAAGCCACTTCATAAACTTCCAATGACAGTTACAATGGATCACATAAAGTTGTAGTCACTCATTATAAACTCACTATAGTCCTCCACTCTACCATTACAGCTGCTGACAATCTACAGACATCCAAGGTCACATCTAGAGAGACTTGTAAGAGGCGATTGTGCTGGGACCTTCATCTACAAGAATAGGAAGTCCTTCCACTAAATTCCCTGTACTTATATATTGGTGAATCTATTTAATCTTTTCTCTTATATTAATTTATTCATTAGGTTCTGATGAAATGATCATGTGGTTTATGTTACATAATCAATATTACATAATCATTGCTTGCATTCATGATTTTCCAAGTTGTTAAAATGATTTGATTCATGTTGTTGAAACGGCTGTAACCAAGAAATAAATGTGATGCCAGTACCTCTATTCTTTTACTTGTTACATACATACATACACACACATGTGCACACACACACACACACACACACACACACACACACACACACACACATACATACATACATACATACATATATACACACATATATTATTCAAAGCAGTTTGATTTGTATTTCCTGCTACTTCAAGTTTCGATGCCTTTAATGAGGCCTTTCTTGTCCAGCTGGTAGGAATCCAAATGACCAGAAAAGTACAGGAAGTCCAATATGGCTACCAATAGATGGGTTGCAATTGGTCAAGGAAGGTCATGTGATGTCACAATTGATAGTAGTTACATGAATGAAAAGAGTTTCTTTGGCTGCATGGGTGAGCAGGAATTGGTGGCAACAGTGATCTGGGTATAGAATCAGTGGTGCTGGTAAGCATATGAGCTTATGTGTACATGTGTATATGTATACATATATGTATATATATATATATATATATATATATATATATATACCTACACACATATACACACACACACACATATATATATATATATATATATATATATATATATATATATATATATATATATACACATATACACACATGCATATATACCCACACATTTGCACAAATGTATACATACACAATACATATGCATACATGCACATACACGTACACACACACACACACACACACACACACACACACATACAAATATGGTTATATAAATTGAAGAGAAAGAGGACATCTATGGACCATTCATAAGGAGTTTGCAAATCCAGTACTCAGGATACAAACCAGCCTGTCTGGAGCAAAGTACAGCTGAACTTGGTATTTTGAGGAGAGAAAGCAAATCCTTAATTTATGCACCATGAATGACCATGATATCTGGGACCATAAAAATCTGCAAGACCTTCGTAAGATTCAAAGGATGATGGCTAAATCATCAAATTACCTCCCCTCCTCCTTTCCATCTTGCTCTCTCTTTCATCCTCTCCCTGTCACCCCCTTTCCTATCTCACTCATATAATCATCCTTCCAACAAACGCTCCTGGTAAATTAGTCAATCTTGCAGGATTATTATTATGTTTTTGTCTTCCTAAGCCATTCTAAAGGATACAACTTTTCAAGAATTCCTCCTTGCATATCATGTAGTCCCCAGTTTTTCATTCCAGTTTTTTCCATTTTTACTGCAACAAAAAGCTTGGGTGTGAAAATTGACACAGGCATGGCTGAGTGTGTAAGAAACTTACTTCTCAACCATGTGGTTTCAGGTTCAGTCCCACTTCAGGGCTCCTTGGGCAAGTGTCTTCTACTATAGTCTTGGGCCAACCAAAGCCTTATGAATGGATTTGATAGCTGGAACTGAAAGAAGCCTATTGTATATATCATCATCATCATCATCATCGTTTAACGTCCGCTTTCCATGCTAGCATGGGTTGGACGATTTGACTGAGGACTGGTGAAACCGGATGGCAACACCAGGCTCCAGTCTGATTTGGCAGAGTTTCTACAGCTGGATGCCCTTCCTAACGCCAACCACTCAGAGAGTGTAGTGGGTGCTTTTACGTGTCACCCGCACGAAAACGGCCACGCTCGAAATGGTGTCTTTTATGTGCCACCCGCACAAGCCAGTCCAGGGGCACTGGCAACGATCTCGCTCGAAAATCCTACAGGAGCCAGTCAGGCGGTACTGGCAACGGCCACGCTCAAAATGGTGCATCTCATGTGCCACCCGCACAAGAACCAGTCCAGGGGCACTGGCAACGATCTTACTTGGCTTGCCGGGTCTTCTCACGCACAGCCCATTTCCAAAGGTCTCGGTCCGTAGTCATCGCCTCGGTGAGGCCCAATGTACGAAGGTCTTGCCTCACCACCTCAGCCCAGGTCTTCCTGGGCCTACCTCTTCCACGGGTTCCCTCAACTGTTAGGGTGTGGCACTTTTTCACGCAGCTATCTTCCTCCATTCTCACCACATGTCCATACCAGCGCAATCGTCTCTCTTGCACGCCACAACTGATGCTTCTAATGTTCAGCTTTTCTCTCAAGATACTTACACTCTGACGGGTATTCACATTGACATTACACATCCAACGGAGCATACTGGCTTCATTCCTTGCGAGCTTACGTATGTCCTCAGCAGTTACAGCCCATGTTTCACTGCCATGTAGCATGGTTGTTCGTACGCATGCGTCATACAGTCTGCCTTTTACTCTGAGTGAGAGTCCCTTTGTCGCCAGCAGGGGTAAGAGCTCTCTAAACTTTGCCCAGGCTATTCTTATTCTAGCAGCTACACTTTCAGCGCACCCACCCCCACTACTAACTTGGTCGCCCAGATAGCGGAAGCTATCGACTACCTCTAGTTTTCCACCCTGGAATGAGATAGAAGTTGTTTCCTGTTTGTTTGCAGTCTTTATTGCACCTGAACATCTGCCACAAACAAAAACTAACTTGCTAGTTAACCTGCCTTTGATGTTGCTGCACCTCTTATGTGTCCATAGCTTGCACCGGGTACATCTTATAGAGTTACTACCTACTCCTTTTCTACATACTGAGCAGGGCCATCTACCTGATATATATATATATATATATATATATATATATATATATATATGAAATACAAAATGGGACAAGAACGCAAAACATCCAGACAGGTGATACAGAGAGAACAAGGACGGGCCATTCGGAGTTTTCTTTCCTCAGTCGAGTTCCAGATTATCTTTGCAATTTCGGCTGGTTATACTTGAGATTGCTCCAATCTGGCCGGCCCCAAGGAAAAACTAAGTCAAGAGCATTAGATGCCTTGGAAGAAAGTGCGAATGTATACGACAACAAGGATGAAAAACAAAAACGGAGAATGTTACACAAATACAAATAACAGGACATAACAACAGGTGTCTTTTGACTAAGGACGAAGTAAATTAAGCTGGCGTGTGCGGAAGTGAAGCCTTACGGCAGGGATACAAGTTTTCACAGGCACAGAGAGGAATATAGATGTTGCACGGACGGTGGTCGAACCAAGAAAGAAAGGTTAGGCCTGGCCGAACACCGGTCACGTGGGGAGAGAAGAGAGAGAGAGGTAGAGGCAGAGGGACAGAAGAAATAAGGAGGGGCAAGAAAAAATGACAGAAAAAACTAAGCTAAGAGCATTAGATTCCATATATATATATATATATATATATATATGTATGTATAAAAGATTTAGATTCAAAATTGAATGTGGTACTTATGTTTAGGCACCAGAATATAGTATGGTATTATCCAAACAATTCCAAAAACAAGGTGATCAAAAATCAAAAAAAGCAACACGGATTTTAAAGATTATTGCAGTAAGCACGTTTCATGCTACTCCATTTATTCAAGTAATGCGAGCATTACATTAAATGCAATATATAGAGCAATCTTCAGCTGCACAAGGATATAGAAAATTACAGTAGAATAGACATATTACTATTGTGGCAACATTTAAAATCTAAGTGGAAAGAAGAATACATAAAAATCCATCTTGACATAGCCAAGGCTAGCAGGCTAGTAATTAGTTCCAGGTAGAATTCTAACTGTCTCTGATTTTATTGTCTCTTATCTTGTGGTTATAGTATAAGGGGCAATCACTTCTAAGGAAAGGGAAGGTGTAAGCATTATACATGGCTATGGTTATAAAGGTTTCTCTGGTCAGAGTGGCAACACTATTTTAGGTTGGGTTTTTTTTACTGCTATCATAATTTTGGGGAATTAAACCTTAAGCATTTAGGTCAACAGGGCTTTTTCTTTAGTCTGAATGAAGCATCAGTATTGTTTTATATATACTAAGTATGGAAAACTTATATATATCACTATTAGCTTAATTAATATGTTAATAATAAAATGTAATTAGTTAATACAAAAACCTGAAGTAGTGTCAATTTTGAATTCAAAAGCTATAGATAAGGTGTGAAGTTTAAGAAGATTATATATATTGGGCTCAGGAAACTATTTTGAATTATTTTTAAAATTATTTTAAAATTTAAAATTTAAGCTAATATATCTAATGTTATATTTAAGCTAATATATCTAATGTTATATTTAAGCTAATATATCTAATGTTATAAAACTTTGAAGGGAATGAAAACAGAATCCATTGGTCCAGAAGCTAGATGGTAAATGTTTTTATTTTTCATTCCCTTCGAAGTTTTATCCCTAATAGTGGTTTGGAACTTAGCTGTTCTTTCTAGCGTGCAAGAAATCCTATGATGGATACCTCTTATGTGTTTAAATGTACACTGTATTTATATATATATATATATATATATATATATATATATATATATATATATATATATATATATATATATACATACATACACACACACATATATGCATACATATATGTGTTTGTCCCCTACCACTTGGTAACCGGTGTTGGTTCGTTTGCACCCCTGTAAGTAGCAGTTTGACAAATAGAGACCAATGGAATAAGTGCCAGGCTTTAAAAAATACTGGGCTAGATGTGAATGCTTAAAATCTTTGTAGGCGGTACTACAGCATGGCCGCAGTCTAACGACGGAACGGAGACTGCTCGAGCGAACAAGGACGACAGAAGAGGAGAGGAGGGATGTGAAGAAGAACTGCATCAGTACTTAAGGGAGATAACTAGACTTGTACAACAAGTAATAAATCGGTTAACTTGTGCGTCATAAGGGAAATTAAGCTAGGGGAGAGGAACTTTATAGGAGGCGGAGGAAGAGAGGAAGCTGCAAGGTGTCTAATATATATATATCTACAGCAAACTATGTATATATATATAAGCAGGCTACACACACACATATATAATAATAATATGTATATATATATTTATATATACGATGAGTATATATAGGGATGAATTATCCAGGCTGGTATAGTTGTTCAATTAAAAGAAATTGTTGATGTACCAGTCTCTTCTTTTAAAAAATTAATGGGAAAAAAGCCTCTCAGTTACAGACGATTTATCTCACTTTACGTCGCTCTCAGCGAACATTGCTTAAAAGCATAACTTAAAAAAACAAAGTAAAAATTATTTAAAAAAACTAGTACAGAAATGGAAAAACCAAATAAAATATATTTGACAATATGTACAAACAATTTATTAAAGCAGATATAAGTTAATAAAATATTTTAAATCTATTTTTTTTCCATGTTAGTCATTTTCCGAGTTAAGTCGCCACATCTTGAGATGATTTACAGGCGTAAGTTGAGGTACACGGGGCCGCCCTATGTGCGGGAGACTATATTCGATGGTGTTAGGGCATAAAATGGGTTAACGTTAACATGTTCGCCTATTGTTCTGTGTCTCACATTTTGTTACCTGTGTGGATATATATCTACTAATTACGATTGTACTAATTATTCTTATCGCCGACAGATGGGCGATGCTGCTGATACCGTCTAAAGAAAAGGTACTTGCATTGTGCTGCGCGACACACACACACACATGGAGGGGTGTATCATTATATAAACACACTGAGAAATACTTTCGTTGTTCCTCATATTCATCTGTGTCATTCTCAACATACACACATATATATATAGACACGCATACATATATGTAGGGTAACTGCGAAAAGTGCTATAAATCGCGTCACACAACAAAAATCTACGCGAACGAGAGAGAGAGAGAGAGAGATACGGAGTGTTAGAGATAGATAGAGAGAGAGAGAGATACGGAGAGATAAAGATAGATAGAGAGAGAGAGAGAGAGAGATAAAGATAGATAGATAGATAGAGAGAGAGAGAGAGAGAGAGAGACTGACGTTGTCTAAACGGTGCTGTGTCGGTGTGTTAGACCAGACAGATACAAACTTTTTCTAAAAACAAACTTTCTAGTTGTGTCTAACATAAGACAAGCAGTGACTATGGAAGGTAATGTTCGAGTCCCACGTCGTTTAAAACGTTACTTCAGCTCCATGTGCCTGGTCAGTGTCTTCCTGATGGTGCTTGTGGGACCAGGGGCCATCATAACAGTTCTCGGTCAAACCATGTCCTTTTTTAATCTTACAAACTTGCTTGGGTCGTTCGGCAGTTTGATCGAATCTTTGGCCGGTTTCGGCAAGGGTGGAAGTTGTACCTTTAAATGTCCCGATGGTAAGTAATTATGCCTCGTTTTTTGGATCTGTGTCTGTGTCTAATTATATCTTCTGTTAATGATACTCTCTCGCTATGTGAGTGTATTTATATTTATCTGTCTGCATTGTGGATCTTCCATCTGTGACCATCCCATCTTTTATTCAGCCACAATGTATCTAGGATTACATTATCTAATAGTATAGTACAGTAGTTATTACGAGCAATAGTTGTTGTTTAGCTCAAGGTCAGACCTGATCCGGGCAGAGCTACATCGAAAGATGTCCTAGTCGTGACCATTCCATCTTTTATTCAGACATCGTATAGGCCTGTCTAAGAGTACATTGTTTAGAATAAAGTATAGTAATTTGTATAAGTGGTTATAGTTAATGTTTTTAGCCCTAGGTCCGTACAGATCCGGCAGGTCTATGATCAACTATGTCTTTTATTCATCTAGGACTACATCTTGTCGAGTTATATCGAAGGAATGCCAAATGTTGTTATTATTTAGCTTCAAGTCAGACATTATTCGACACACCTGTAATCAAAGACATTCCAGGTGTGATCGTCTCGTTTTTAATTCGGACACAGTATATCTAGGACCACATTATCTAACGCATAATGTCCTAGTAAGTAGTGGTGGCTGTAGTTGTTTTTGTTTAGCCAAATCGGTCCTCATCCAGGGAGAACTACGATTAAAAGATGTTCCAGTCGTGACCATCCTGTCATTTATTCAGACGTTAATGCCCCAAATTTCTATGCGTAGTGTATCCCGTTTCGTAAGACATGTACCAATTTCAATTTTAGAAATTTCATCATTTTTCACCTTAAGGGAAACCACGTTTTACACCTACCCTCCAGCTTGTCGACCACCCGAATAGCTACACGTCACTTTCACTTTTGGCACTTCAAACGTTTCCGATTCCGAATCATTTATCGGCTTCCAGAAATCCTGGAATATCGGGCGATACGCTGTACCCTGTATTGAGTACACAGACCGGTGATCATTCGATATAACTCGCAGAAATGTCACAGGGCGATCATGCGATTCAAAACGAAAGATTGCCCACAGGCCTTGTTTTTGAAGTTGGTCAATTTGCATACGGTGTGTTAAGAATAGTTTTGTTAATTTTTAAGTGGATTAATAAAGATTAAACAGACTTTGCTTTACAAGTGTATTAATTTCTGCCTGTATCTGTTAAATAAAATCATGGTCGTCACTTTTCTTCGTTTAATTTTAATCCAATAAAAATTATACTGTACAGTATGAAGCTTACCTCGGCAGAGTTAAAGAATATGTACACCACCCGTTTTCGGTGTAACGAAAACCCTAACACTAAACCCCTAACCCTAAACCCTAACCTTAACCACCTGGTGTACGTATTCTTTACTTTCGCCGCTTACCTCCACATGTGCGCCCCCACCCACCGACTTTGTAGTCTGATAACTTTCAGAAAAATGGATATTTTTAAACAAAATTTTCTACAACTGTACCTCCGATCGAGTCGATTCTGATTATGTCGGAATTTGTGTTGACCAAAATTTAAAAAAAATCTCTCCGAATGTGGAGCGAGGAGTTTCAGGAGATTTTCAAACAAGCCGCTTTTGTTTCCTCATAACATTCAGAAAAATGGGTGGGGCAGAATTAGTAACCTGGGCAAAGTGATTAACTTCTAATTTCCCGTTATTTTCTCCCCACCTGTTTGAAATCGTGGCTAATATTAACATTATTACCTGGAATCGAAATCGAAAAAAAAAAGAAAAAATTGCAACGGGTATAAAAAAAAGGTGTAGAAAACGAACATGAAAACAAAAATGCGCGGAAAGCAACGGGGGAGGGAGATGACCTCGGAAAATTCACAAGATCTGAGTTTTACCCTCATAACTTTTAGGAACATAGATATCTTTTAATGAAATCTTATATAAATACCTTTCAAACGGCATAGATTACGATTATTGCGATATTTGTGGGTAAAATCTTTTTTCCGAAGGGGGGGGGGACTTCGGAAAATTCACAAGATCCGATTTTTTCCCTCGTAACTTTAAGGAAAATGGATATCTTTTAATGAAATTGTGTATATATATACCTTTCTAATGACATGCATTATGGATGCCTAATGTGCCGTAAGCCCCTTATTTTTGTTCGGCACATTTGGCATCCGTAATGCATGCCATATGAAAGGTACATATGTTCAATTTCATTAAAAGATATCCATTTTCCTTAAAGTTACGAGGGAAAAAAAACGGATCTTGTAAATTTTTCAAAGTCCTCTCCTCACCCCTTCGGAAAAGATTTTGCCCATAAATTTCGTTATAATCGTAATGTATGCCGGTTGAAAGGTATATAAACTTTCATTAAAAGATATCCATTTTCCTAAAAGTTATGAGGGAAAAACTCGGATCTTGTGAATTTTCCGAAGTCCCCTTCCCCCTCCATTGCTTTCCACGTATTTTTGTTTTCATATTCGTTTTCTACACCTGTTGCCCTATTTTTTTTTTATTTCGTTTCCGGCTAATGATGTCAACATTAACCGAAATCATTACACTGTAAGTATTGCATCATCATTTTGTACTGTTGTATTTGTCTTTTAGAGTAAAAACTGGTCAGTACAGTTGTTGTGAGAGTAATCAGCTGGCAGATCCGCTTTTTTCAAGAAAGTGTTTCTCAACTTTGACGCGATTGTCAGTGAAATTGCTAATAAAATACCTGGATAATTTTTGGTATTTAACAATCAATATTATTTTCTCTGTTGGATTCCAAGTCAATTTTTTCCCACACTAATGTCTAATTTGATAATTTCCAAGTTTCAAAAAAAATGATGTCTAAAATGGGGTAAAATGAGTAATGTCTCATTTCAATAATTTGTCTTTAACTGCATGGTGAATATCACAAAGTGGACACTCCAGCAGATCGTGAAGAAGCTACAATATTCTTTGCTAACTTCTTTTTTATTTAGTCGAATTTCGTTAATTTTGCAACATGTGCCATTTTTCCCTAACTCGCTTTCATTTGACTGAGATATTTAATTTTTTTCTTTTGCATTTCTGATCTTTCTGATGTCTAAGGATGGATAATGATGTGTATTAGTCCATTTGGAGTGGCAAATTAGCTTATGTTGGCTTACTCATTTTGCCCCAGCCAAATTTGTCTTCCTCTATGTTCAAACAGAACGGAGATAATTGTCTGAAATAGTGACCAGGTTATGTTACAATGTTTTGACTGCATTTAGCAAAGGCCATTTGCTGAGCTGATATAGTTTTTGTAAGGTATTCTTTTATTCTTTTACTTGTTTCAGTCTTTTGACTGTGGCCATGCTGGAGCACCGCCTTTAATCGAGCAAATCGACCCCAGAACTTATTCTTTGTAAGCCTAGTACTTATTCTATCGGTCTCTTTACCAAACCGCTAAGTTACGGGGACGTAAACACACCAGCATCCGTTGTCAAGCGATGTTGGGAGGACAAACACAGACACGCAAACATACACACACACACATACATATATATATATATATACATATATACGACGGGTTTCTTTCAGTTTCCGTCTACCAAATCCACTCACAAGGCTTTTCTTTGGCCCGAGACTATAGTAGAAGACACTTGCCCAAGGTGCCACGCAGTGGGAATGAACCCAAACCATGTGGTTAGTAAGTAAGCTACTCACCACACAGCCACGCCTGCTCCTATGTGGACATTTGTAAAAATTATATCTTGTCTCAAGTCAAAAGTGCAGTAACAACGCCTCATTTTGCCCCCCTCCCCCGGCCATTTGTTAATGAAATTTTCTACAAATATCTTTCAGTGTAACTTACAATTATATTGGAGGAAATTAGTAAGGACACCCATACAGACATACAGACACACATCACAGCTTTTTACTGAAATTTCAAGTTTCATTTTGTAGATATATGTGATGTGCCTCAGTAGATATGTGTATGAGTCCATGAAATTTATTTTTCCATATCACATTCTGATATAATCACAATGTACACACACTGAAAGGCACTTATACTTATTTTTCTGAAAGTTATGAAGAAACAAAGCTGACTTGCGTGAATTTTTCAAAACCCACCTCCCCACTCGCAAAAAATCTTTTTTTCACAACACTGATGAAAAGAACGGAACTGAGAACTGAGCATTGATAAACACCCATCTGTACACCAAATTTTGCCCTGGTTACTAATTTGCCCCCCCCCTTTTTTTTCTGAACGTTAGGAGGAAACAAAGGCGACTAATTTGAATTTTCTGGAACTCTTCACCTGACGTTTGAAAAATGTTTTTTCAGCACAGAATCTACACAATCTGAGACATATTTGCAGAAAATTTAGTTAAAAAATATCCATTTTTCTGAAAGTTATGAGATATCAAATTCGTGTGTGTGTGGGGGGGGGGGGGTCACATGTAGAGGTAAGCCTCATACTATACCAATATACAGTATAAGGTTTATTCAATTAAAATTAAACAAAGAAAAGTGAAGACTATGATTCCATTTAGTGAAAGGCAGACTTTATGATGTCGTGTGTGAACAGCCATGCTATACGGCAGTGAAACATGGGCTGTGACTGCTGAGGACGTGTGGGCTTGTAAGAAATGAAGCTAGTATGCCATGCTGGAGGTGTAATGCCAGTGTGCATGCAAGACATAAGAAGCATCAGATGTGGTGTGCAAGAGAGACGACTGTGTTGGTATGGTCATGTGATGCATATGGATGAGGTCAGCTGTGTGAAGAAGTTGCACTCTAATGGTGGAGGGAACCTGTGGAAGAGGTAGACCCAGGAAGACCTCCAAAGATCTCAGTCACTTGCCATTGCCTCTGTGAGGCCCAACATTCGAAGATTGTGCTTCACCACCTCATCCCATGTCTCACAGAGGCAATGACAAGCAACTGAGACCTTTGGAGGTATGTCGTGCTTGAGAAGACCTGTCAAGCCAAGTGAGATTGTAGTCATGGCTGGTGCCAGTGTTGTTTAACTGTTAAAAGCACCCTTCAATCATTGGGCAATATGCTGTGCTTGTGAAGACCTGTTGAACCGAGGGAAATCAAAGTCATGACCGATGTGCTGGTGGCACGTAAAAGTACCTTTTGTGTGTTGGGCCACATGGAGGCAATGATGTCATGGCCGAGTGAGATCATAGTGGTGGCCGATGCCAGTGTTGCATGACTGGCCTGTTAAAAGCACCCTTCAATTGTTGGGTGATATGCTGTGCTTGTGAGGACCTGTTGAACTGAGTGAAATTGTAGTTGTGGTCGATGCCACTGCCCTCTGACTGGCACCTCTGCCGTCTGACTGGCACCTCTGCCGTCTGACTGGCACCTCTGCCTTCTGACTGGCACCCATGCTGGTGGCTTATAAAAATCACCATTTGAGTGTTGGGCCTCATGGAGACAGTAACAAGTGACCAAGACCTTTGGCGATACGCCATGCTTGTCAAACCAAGTGAGACCATAGTCATGGCCGATGCTCATGTCAGGTCAATGGCACCCATGCCAGTGGCACGTAAAAAACACCCATTACACTCTCAGAGTGGTTGGCATTAGGAAGGGCATCCAACTGTAGAAACATTGCCAAATCAGATTGGAACCTGGTGTAGCCCCCACCCCCTCCCCACGCGCTTACCAGTTTTCAGTCAAACCGTCCAACTCATGCCAGCATGGAAAGTGGACATTCAACGATGATGATGATGATGATGAGATATGGGTAGAAATTAATACGCTTCTAAATGGTTTATTTTTGGTTAAGTGTTTCTCTTGAAGTTGCCTGACTATGAAACTAGCATCTCCACTAAAATGCTTCTCCCCTTGGCAAAGTCAAACTGCATTTTGTCTAGCTCCTAATTAATTGGGCTATAACTCTCTCTGTCATTTTCATCACCTGGCCCAGAAGTTTGGTGCCTCTATAATTGTTTCTATTGAAGGCAGTTTTCCTTACCCCTGTAGCAGCCAACAATACTGCTGCTAAACCAGTTACTGGGTATTAGGCTTTCCTGAATAACCTGATTAACTATGTGGGTGACTAATCCATATCCTACCCTACCAAATACTTTGAGCATCTCAGCAGTGACTCCAGATGGACCCTTCTGGCCCCAACACTCAATACTATTTAATTAATTGTGAAGGAATGAATGGCAAAGTTGACCTTGGTGGGATTTGAACTCAGAACCATAAGATATGTGTAAGTGTTGTGTGTACCCTTGTCCTGACATCACTTGATGGTTGTAAACATGCCTCACCATTATACAATCGATGTCATTCATTTTCAGTCTTCCATATCTGGCCATGGCGAAATATTACCTTGCTTGGAAATAGATTAGTGTTGGTGACAGGAAGGGCATCCAGCACTTTACTCCCCCAACTTTTTTCTTGGATTTTCAAAAACTGACCTCCAACTTTTTTATATTATCTTTTGTTTTCATAACATCTTTGCCAGACAAAAGCATTTTTATAATAAATGTTCATGCTTGTTTTCAGACACTTAGTTAGTCCATGTTTCATATCTTTTAAGTAATATAAAGCTTTCCTTTCATAAATCCCAAATTACTCTGGGGAATATGTATCATATATGATGCATGAACACCAGGAAAATCATCATCATCATTATCGTCATCATCATCTTCATCATTTAATGTCCGTTTTCCATACTGGCATGGGTTGAGCGGTTTGACAGGAGTTGGTAAGATTGGGGGGGTCACACTGGGCCCTTGTCTGTTTTGGCATAGATTCTAGGGCTGGGTCCTTCCTAACACCAACCACTTTATAGAGTATACTTGGTGCTTTTTACGTGGAATAAGCACCAGTGCCTTTTATGTGGCACCAGCCCCAGTGGTTTTTACATGACATCAACACAGGTACTTTTTATGTGGCACCAGCGCTGACAGGGTCACTTAGCAACTTGCAAGACAAATACCCCCGATACTGGGGGTGGATTTGTCCCAGTTGATGTGGTCCTGTATATCACATGATACACAGGGTGAACAAAGGGTTGAATACAAATCTTGTGTTTTTAATGTTTTAAAGATATTTAGAATTTGAAAATGAATTATATTGATAATGAGAATAAGGTTGAAATGGAAAAAACATCATTTTAAATATTTAGAAAATGTAATTGGAATTCATGGAAGAGGGAAATCTAGGAAAACATGGGATGAAGTGCTGATGGATGACCTCAAGACACTGAACTTTATGGAGGAGTTGACAAAAGATTGAGATCTGGCCCCTTGCTGTACTCAAGAAGACTCATCCTCCAGAGCAGAAGTGTCAATGCTGCTCACCCTGGTAGAGAGGGTTGGCCTGCAAGAGTTCTGTGCTGGGGCCACATAGAAAGGACTGGCATCAGATACGCAGTAGCACTCATGCCAGTGCTATGTTAAAAGCACTCAGCTTGCACTGTGAAGTAGTTGGTGTTAGGAAGGGCACCCAGCTGTAGAAACCAAGCCAAATCAGGAAGGGGCCTGGTGCAGCTCTCTGCCTTGCCAGCTGTGGTCAAACCATCCAACCCATGCCAGCGTGGAAAACGGACATTAAAGGATGATGATGCAATAACTAATGCTTTTATACACACATCAAATATAAACAAAATATATTTATACAGTTTAGATAGTAGCACACTATAATTTATATACTTGTAAATTTTATATACATAGGCAAGGTTATGTGGTTAGAAGTTTGCTTCCCAATCACATGGTTCTGGGTCCAGTATCGCTACATGGCACCTTGTGCGTGTGCCTTCTACTATAGTTCCAGGCTGACTAAAGCTTTGTGAGGGGATTTGGTCGATGGAAACTGAACGAAGCCCATAGTACACACACACACACACACACACACACACAAACATGTATGTATGCATTTATTATTCAGTTGCAGGATTCATTAGACTCAAGGTATTTTAACATTCAGGACATAGGAAAAGATCTAATTTAGTGCGTATGTATATATTTACATACATACATTTCTCTAAATATACATACATGCATGTAGGTTTACAATCCAATGTAAGTTCTGGATCCAACATAGGGAAGGTTTCAGGTGTGGCATTTGTGTAAGCTAACATAGAGAGATACTAGGATATTAATGATGAGGCTAAATTCCTTGCTAAATGTAGTAATATCATTGATAGATTAGAAGCTTTGATTACTTTTGAAAAACCATAAACCTAATTTTCATGATAATCCTACTTGTAGATTGTTGACCCCAGTAAGATCTGAAATTGGGCTAAGAAACATTAATAATAGAATTAGAAATATTACTGAGCTTCAACAACGGAATAACAGTTTAACAGTAATAGATTGGTTTAAGAACATTAGTAATAAGTATAAGGCTAAATTCACCCAGTTTGATATCATAGACTTTTTATTCCTCTATAGCGAGATCACTGCTTGATAAAGCCATTGAGTTTGCTAAATCATATGCTAATATTGACCCTATAGACCTAGATTTTATCAGGCATGTGGGGAAAACACTACTGTTTAGTAAAGGATTAGTGTGGGTAAAAAAGTCACATGATGACAAACTATTTGATGTATCTATGGGGTCATATAATAGTGCTGACATCTGTGACCTTGTGAGTTTGTCTATATGAAACACATTGAAGTATCATGACATTGCTCTATACCGAGACAATGGTTTGGGTATTTCCCATGAGTGTAATGGTCACACTCTTGATAGATTTAGAAAATAACTTATTTCTACCTTTAGTCAATTAGCCCTTAAAATTACAGCAGCTACTTTTTGTCTAAAGTTGAATTTTTAGATGTTTCCCTAGAACTCCTCGTAAGCCTTTCCATAAGCCTAATGAGAAACTTGCTTCTATGCATTAACAGTTTGTTGCCCTCCTGTAATATTTAAAGACCTGATATCATCTAACATTAGTAACAGAGTGTCTAACTTCTCTTCCCTCAAAGAAGTTTTCGAGAAAGGAGCTCCCTGTTATTACAATGCCTTAGCCAATAGTAGCTTCAAAGATAGATTAATATATAATCCCTCTAACATTAATCAAAATATTAATAATAGATCTAGTGGCATTAAAGATAAAGTAATACATAACCCCTCTAGTTTTAATCAGAATAAGAAGGAAAGGGAACCTAAAAATAGGCCAAGGAAAATTATTTGGTTTGCCCCTGCCTTTTTCCCTAAAAACTAACATTCCCATCTCTCCTAGACAAACACTTTCCTGCAACTTACAGATATAGGGAAATATTTAATAGGTGTTCTGTGAAATTATCCTATAGCTGCTGCCCCAGTATGAAGAGTATTGTTACACGTGGTCAACACCAATAGCCTAAATCCAGCTGCAACTGTCGCCACCCAGGATACTGTCCACTTGACCAATGATGTATGATTAAATCTATCTTATATGAGGTAGAAAATACAGCAATGTTAGATGATAACACAACCAATAAGAAGAGCTATGAAAGCAACTTCAAAAATTACAATGCTAACCACACATTTTTCTTTCTGGCTTGCCACATATGGGGTTTGAAGTCTAACATCACATATAATAAAGTGGAAAATAATTGAAAAATCCTCACCATATGTCAATGGATCAAAAAAATGTAAGCTATGTTTTAGCTGAAAGAACTCAGTTCCTTTTCAGATCTAAGCATTCTACCACACTGCTGAATTCGAGATCCAAAATTTTCAGCAGTTTTAAGCATATGGCTAAGTTTCTGTTGGTGAACTGGAAAGTACCACCCTCTTCAAATTGAGCAGCTGTACTGTAGATTCTAGGCCACTGTCCCTTGAGCCTTATATTTTACGGTCAAAGAGGACAGAGCTCTAATTCTTTCCCACCCCTTTTCCTTCTTCGGTTTTCTTTTTCATTTTCTGGTTTTTCAACCTTCCACTTTTTATGTCCACTTTTTTTATGTCTACTTTTTTTTCTCTCATTTTTTCTTTCATCCTATCATTCTATTTTTAGCTTGTTATGCTATGTGGGCATTGCCTGAAGATTGCAATAAAGCACTAGATGTGTTAAAAAATACTGTCTAGGATGCTTTCATTGCATGAAACTAATAGTAGCACATAAAAATATATATTGTGTTTATTATATATATATATGTATCTATATGTATCTATATGTACATGTAGATGAACGTATATACATACATGTACATATATATATGCATATACTCATATATTGTTTATATATATATATATATATATATATATATATATATATATATATATGACGACCGCTCCATCTTGACAGACGATAGCCATCCCATCAACAATCCACACATATCATCACGCAGTACAATCACTCCGTTGGTGAGCCCTCAAGTGACTTTGAAGTCCGGCTGCTGAGCGACAAGGTCTACAGCACAGATGACAAATGTTCAGGCCTCTTGATCCTTTCCCGCTGGTATCTGATTCTAAGGAAACGCCTCTGTTAACCAGCATATGTCTCTTAAGTCCGGGTATTGTTTTACAAACCTTGTGACATATGCCACAGGTCGCAGAAGGCGGTTGGTATTTAGGGTGTCTGGAATTTCTACCCTCACGTGTTTTCATGTGATTCACATATCCTGCTTTTGACAGAAGAACGCGATCACATACAATACACATCCTATACTCTCCACTGTTTACAATTTGTCCCTTTCGACAGGCCCGCTTAAGCTCAAGTTGCTGAAGCATCTTTTCCTCCCGGACATCACAGCTCGTCCTGACAACAGCTCTCTACTTGCTTCGATCCAGAACATCTCCTTCCCAATCACTTTCATACATATCTAGTTTTTTTAGGTTTTGTTTAATGCAATCTTTATACCTCTTTCTCGGTTTCTGCCGCGGTCGCTCACCAGAGCTGAGCTCACCATAAAATAAGATCATCCTTCATTCTAATTACATGCCCAGTCCATCTCATTTGGGTCAGGATAATATGTTTTTCAATTGAGCTTCAGTGCGCCCTGCGCAAAACCTCCGTATCTGCTACAAAACTCTTCCATTTTACTCTTAGACACTTTTGATGAAACCTTTCTAGCATCTTTACATGACGCTTGTAAGTGGTCCATGTTTCGCCTGAATAAAGAAGTGCAGTCAATACACACGCTTTGTAGATGCTGATTTTTGTCTGCAGGGAGATATCTCTATCAGCCCATACTCGCTTTTCAAGCTTTCCAAATGCAGCACTTCCCTTCGCTATTCGATGGTATATTTCTGCATCAAGACCACCATCCCTTGACAGTGTGGTTCCAAGGTAAACGAAGGTGTCAATGACTTCTAATCTTGTTCCGTTCACGAAGATGTTTGGTTCAGTGTATATTTGTCCAGGTGTGGGGGTAAACATTACCTTGGTTTTTCTCAGACTTACTGTGAGTCCAAAATATGTACATGCAGTGGAAAATCTATCCATTAAATGTTGCATATCTTCCTCTGTGTGTGCCAGCAAGTCAGCATCATCAGCATAGAGCAATTCTCTGACAAGTACTCTGAAAACCTTTGCCTTACATTTAAACCTGGTCAGATTAAATATGCTACCAGATGTCCGGAATCTGATTCCAATTCCCCTGTTACAATCCTCAAATGCATACCAAAGCAATGTGGCAAAATATATAGAGAAAAGTGTAGGGGCAGGAATATCTCCCTGTTTTACACCGTTGTCCACTGAAAATTCATCAGATAGATTACCATTAAAAACTACCTGAGCTTTCATGTTGCTGTGCAATTTCTCGAAGAGGCTCACAAAATGTGTTGGGCAACCAAGTTTGCACAAAACAATCCCTGTTTACCGTGTCAAATGCCTTAGTTAGATCTATAAAAACCTGGTATAGTGGCATTTCTTCCTCTAAACATTTCTCCTGAACCTGCCTTGCAGAAAATATCATATCCATCGTTCCCCGCTCGGGTCTGAAACCACACTGTTCCTCAGGAATCACATGTGGACACACATTCTCCACGAGACGTTCTAACATGATCCTCGAAAGTATCTTCCCAGTATGTGCCAGGAGAGTTATTCCTCTGGAATTACCACACACTGATTTGGGTCCCTTACCTTTGTATATAGGGATTAGAATGCCATTTATCCATTCCTGTGGCACAGAGGACTCAGTCCAAACTTGACACAACAGGCTATGAATTTCGGAGATGTGATCCCCACCTGCTTTCAGAATTTCAGCTGGAATACCATCCAGCCCAGGAGCTTTGTTGGATCTCAGTTTCCGTATTGCCAGTTTTACTTCTTCAATGGAAGGCACATCGTCCATGTGTTGCATTATCACTCTTTGGGGGATATTATTTATGACATCCATGTTCACTACAGATGGATTATGGAAAAGTTCCGCAAAATTCTCCCTCCATCTGCTCATTATTCCAGGAGGATCCTTAATAACCTCATTTCCGTCTTTTGATTTCAAGGGAACATACGTTGAGGACTGCGGTCCAAAAGCTTGTCGCAATAAGCCGTACAAGTTTTTAATGTCTTTCCTTTCATAAGATGCCTGTATTTCCTCAGACAAATTACTCCACCAGGTATCTTTGAGCCTCCTTAATTCCTTTTGCAGTTCTGCTTTCTGCGCTCTGTATACCTTTTCTAGTTTTTCTTTGCCCTTAATGTTTGGGTTAAGAAGTTTTTCATAAGTAGACCTCTTTGTTGCCAGTAGCTCATTTACCATTGCATCATTGGAGTCAAACCAATCTCTATGTTGTCTCCTCTTAAAACCCAGCACATCCACTCCAGCCTTATATAATCCTTCTCGAAAAGATTGCCATGAACCTTCAAAATAAATATTACTGCATCAATCCCGAAATAGCTGTGAGACCTGTGGCTGTTTAAGTTGTCCTACATCAATTTTTGGGGGGACTCGCACACCTGCACTGCGCTTTGTACGAACCCTGAATTTGAACTTAGCCCTAACCATTTTGTGATCAGTATCACAATCAGCTCCTCGCAATACTGTCAGGTCGCTCTTATAAGTATTCCTGAGCGCTACTAGCAACATGTAATCCAGTACAACCTGTCTCATGGTCGGGTCGTCGGCGACTAAACTGGCAACCCCACCAAGCTCGCTTGGTGAGGAGGGTGATTGTTGGCATCCTGCGGGATGAAAAATAAGACTCGTCAAAAGGACGTAAGAACTACTGTGTAGTAACGTCCACCCAACAATGTTTGTTTCTGTGTGTGTGTTTAAATTCTGTGTGCGCGTGTTGTTGTGCTGTGCTGTGTGTGTGTGTATTTTTATATGCATTTCTTTTTGTATATGTATATATATATATATATATATTTATTTTTTTTATTTTTTTTATTTTTTATATTTTTTATATTTACTTTTTATATATTTTTATATTTACTTTTTATGTATCTTTATGTGTTTTTACACATCGTATTTGTGTTTTTTACACATCGTTTTTATATATATTATATTTTATATTTTATATGTATCTCCATTGCATTTACATTTCTCCTTTCATATCTACATCTTTTATAAAAATACATAGAAAATACATTTCTATGTATTTTTTTTTTTTTTTTTTTAATATGTGGGGTAGATGAGGCCCATTAGCCAAGTGAAGGCAACTCTTCTAGGAGAAGGACACTCCGACATAAAACCAGGTCCATGACTTCTGTGGGAGCAGACTGGGCTCTTTTTTTTTTTTTTAATTTTTTTATGAGGTCGTGGTTAGGACAACCAGTATAGGAGAATAAAACTCCGAATTCAAATAGATCTACCACTACTGGCTTGCAGTCTCCTTTTGAAGAAAAGCCTAGGAGAGGATACTCTGATATAAAATCTGCAGTCAACTTAGTACTAGTCATCTTGCTCTCGCTTGTCACTGGATTATACTATTTTGACCTAGAGAGTGGCAAAGGTGTTGTACAAGCGTTTGTCACTAAAATCCAATGAAGTACAGATGTCCCCAACAAGACAAAACACTGTCAAATCACAGTCATCTTAGTATGACCCGAGAAAAAATTAGGGAAAAGAAAGAGAGAGAGAGGAGGGGAAGGATGGATGGGGGGAGGAAGTAAAAAGGAGTGAGAAGGGCAGGTGAGGAGAGGAAGAAAGAAGAAAGGAGGCGAGAAAAGTCCTGTGGCGATGGAGGAGTGGCGACGTATGCAGACTTGACCGGTTGGAAACATACAGTTACAAATCTGCACATAAGGCGGCAGGGTTCTTATCTTAACATCGCTAACATGTCTTCATGGACAGGGGCTGTTTTCGGTGGAGAATCCTGTGTCTGAGCAGCCCTTTTAAGGAGAACACTGCTCACCTGGATATACTGGGAAGGTGTTAGAAAAGGTGCATTAAAAATTGCCTGTCCGCACTCTGCTGGTTAGTTTACTGCGGCTAACGGTGGTTCAATATAGCAGGAACGAACGAAGAAATATAAGCAATAATAAAAAGTATGCGAGGAAAAAGGTTTTACTTAACTTGGCATGCTGGAATGTGAGAACTCTCTTGGATCGAGCGGATAGGCCTGAAAGAAGAACAGCTCTAGTAACTAAGGAGCTGAGAAGTCTTAATGTTGATATTGCAGCTCTATCTGAAACAAGATGTTCAGGTGAAGATCATCTTGTTGAAAGCGCAACCGGCTTCACAGTGTTCTGGGTTGGGAGGCCAAAGGGAGAGAAAAGGGAGGGTGGTGTTGGGTTTGCAATTAGAAGTAATTTAATGAAAGACCTAGAACAACCACAAAGTATAAATGACCGCATGATGAAACTCCGGATCCCTCTCTCTTGTGGACGCTTTGTGACTGTTTTCTCCATCTATGCTCCCACACTCTCAGCAAATGAAGAAAATATCCATGCATTCTATGAGGAACTTAGAAGTAGTATCCTCTCAGTCCCTCTGAATGAGAAGTTGGTTGTTCTCGGCGACTTCAATGCACGTGTTGGCAGGGACAGTAGTGCTTGGAATGTACTTGGGTGGTATGGAATAGGTAAGGTGAACAAAAATGGTTTACACCTGCTACAAATGTGCTCTGAACTAGGGTTGGCTGTTGGGAACACATTTTTTCACCATAAGCTGAAACATAAAGTCACCTGGATTCATCCAAGATCAAAGCAAGGTCACATACATACACACACACACACACACACACACACACACACACACACACACACACATATATACATACATATATATATATAAACACACACACACACACATGTATATACACTCCAAACTAACTTTCTGTTTATTGTGTATATAACTAAAGTATCTCCTCTCGTATTGCAGGAAGTAAACCACGACCCAATCCTGTCCATGCTTCCACTACTGATGGTTGCGGTGCATTTGGTTTTCAGGTTAGTGCCGACATCTAAACCTGTTTTACCCTCACACACACACACACACACACACACACACACACACAGACACACCTATACATTCACACATGTGCATGTATCTGTATTCAGTTCCCGACTTGAATTAACTTAAAATAAAACAGGCAGGGTTAGTAACTGGAAGAGCATCCCAGCAGTAAAATGATGCCTCAGTATAATATATTCATGTAACTCATGCTAGCATTGGAAATGGTCATAAAAATGAATGAAGGACTCTTATGTATGTATATATATATATATATATATATATATATATATATATATATATATATATATTCTTTTATTCTTTTACTTGTTTCAGCCATTAGACTGTGGCCATGCTGGGGCACAGCCTTGAGGAATTTTTAGGTGAACAAATTGACCCCACTACTTATTTTTGCTTCAAGCCTGGTACTTCTTCTATTGATCTCTTTTGTCAAATTGCTAAGTTACAGTTACATAAACACACTAACACAGGTTGCCAACTGGTGGTGGGGGATGAACACAGAGACAAAGATACACACGCACACACACACACACACACACACACACACACATATGATGGGCTTCTTTCAGTTTCTTATTTCTTTACTGCCCCCAAGGGGCTACACACAGAAGGGAGAAACAAGGACGGACAAATGGATTAAGTCGATTATATCAACCCCAGTGAGTAACTGGTACTTATTTAATTGACCCCGAAAGGGTGAAAGGCAAAGTTGACCTCGGCAGAATTTGAACTCAGAACGTAGTGGCAGACGAAATACCGCTAAGCATTTCGCCCGGCATGCTAACGTTTCTGCTAGCTCGCCGCCTTATTTCAGTTTCTGGATACCAAATCCACACCTGATGCTTTGGTTGGCCCAAAGCTATAGTAAAAGACACGTGCCTTCAGTGGGACTGAAGTGGGAGCCATGTGGTTGGGAAACAAACTCCTTCCCACACAGCCCCTCCTGTGCCTATACATATAAGGCTTTACTTCCACACACGCCAGCTTAATTTAATTCGTCATTAGTCAAAAGACACCTGTTGTTATGTCTTGTTAATTGCATTTGTATTTGTGTAACATTTCTCTGTTTTTTTCCATCCTCGTTTTCGTATACATTCGCTGCTTTCTTCCAAGGAATCTAATACTCTTAGCTTATTTTTTCCTTGGGACTAGTCAGATTGGAGCAATCTCGAGTATAACCAGCAAAGATAATCTGGAACTCGACTGAGGATAGAAAACTCCAAATGACCTGTCCTTGTTTTCCTTGTATCATCTGTCTGGATGTTTTGTTGTCCCTTTTTTGTATCACCTAACTCTCTGGATGTTTTGCATTCTTGTCCCATTTTTGTATATTTTATATATATATATATATTGGGGAGAATTCACAAAATAACAAAAGGCGAAGACAGGTGGTCATCATCATCGTTTAACGTCCGCTTTCCATGCTAGCATGGGTTGGACGATTTGACTGAGGACTGGTGAAACTGGATGGCAACACCAGGCTCCAATCTGATTTGGCAGAGTTTCTACAGCTGGATGCCCTTCCTAACGCAAACCACTCAGAGAGTGTAGTGGGTGCTTTTATGTGTCACCCGCACGAAGGCCAGTCAGGCGGCACTGGCAACGGCCACGCTCGAAATGGTGTATTTCATGTGTCACCCGCACGAAGGCCAGTCAGGCGGCACTGGCAATGGCCACACTCGAAATGGTGTATTTCATGTGTCACCCGCACAAGAGCCAGTCCAGGGGCACTGGCAACGATCTCGCTCGAAAATCCTATGAAGGCCAGTCAGGCGGTACTGGCAACAGCCACGCTCAAACTGGTGTATTTCATGTGCCACCCGCACAAGGGCCAGTCCAGGGGAACTGGCAACGATCTTGCTTGAAAATCCTACGAAGGCCAGTCAGGCGGTACTGGCAACGGCTACACTCAAAATGGTGCTTTTTATGCGTCACCCGCACAAGAGCCAATCCAGGGGCACTGGCAACAATCTCGCTTGAAAATCCTACAAAGGTCAGTCAGGCGACACTGGCAACGGCCACGCTCAAAATGGTGCATTTTACGCGCCACCCTCACAAGAGCCAGCCCGCAACAACAAACAGATGTATTAGTTTAACACTCGGAAAGTGAAAAAGTCTTTAATGTTTCAAGCCTACGCTCTTCCACAGAAAGAAACAAGGAGAGAAAGTAAAGAATGTGTATGCACATACAGTTAGATATATGTCTACTACTGAATGAGTAGTAGTTGTAAATGTTGATCATCATTTTCCAGTCAGCTTCCAGTCTACCACTGAACCTAGTAATGTTACTAATTATGATATACAAACCATACATAGTAGAAAATTAAGATAAATGCCTGCATAACTATTTAGTTCCTATATAAGCACCGGCATAGTTGTATTGTAAGAAGTTTGTTTCTGGACACCTTGGGCAAATGTTTTGTGTTATAGCCAGGTGAGTGAATTTGCTAGATGGAAACTGAAAGAAGCCTGTCGCACACACACACACATATATATATGTATATATATATACATAGGTGCAGGCATGTCTGTATGGAGAGAAGCTTGCTTCTCAACCATATGGTTCTGGGTTCAGCCCCACTGCATGGTATCTTGGGCAAGTGTCTTCTACTATAACCTTGGGTTGACCAAAAGCCTTGTGAGTGAAACTGAAAGAAGCCCATTGTGTGTTTATGTCGCTGTAATGTAGCAGTTCAGCAAAAGACCACCAATAGAATAAGTACTAGGTTTACAAAGAATAAGTACTGGGACCAATTTGTTTGACTAAAATTCTTCAAGGCAGTGCCCCAGCATGGCCACTATCTGATGACAGAGGCAAAGAAAAGATTAAAGGAATAAGATTCACCCCATCGTTGCAGTTATTTGGAATGTAGCATTGTAAGGGGAGGCATATAAAATGTCCCCTGATGATCCATTGTGGGTTCGCAGCCAACTGCACTTGCAACATCCAGTGTTACATTCCAAATAACTGCAATGGAGAAATGGAAATTTTATCTTCTTCTTCTTTCAATCATTAGACTGTGGCCATGCTGGGGTACCATTTGAAGAATTGTTAGTTGAAGCAACCGACTCCAGTGCTTATTATTTTTTTAAGTCTGGTACTTATTCTATCAGTCTCTTTTGCTGAACTGCTAAGTTATGGGGACCTAAACACATGAACACCGGTTGTCAAATGGTGGTGGAGAGACAAACACAGATGCAAAGATACACACACACACACAGACACAGACACACACACACAGACATAGACACACACACACACGTAATGGGCTTCTCTCAGTCTACCAAATCCCCTCACAAGGCTTTGGTCAGCCTGAGCCTATAGTAGAAGACACTTGCTCAAGTCACTAGACAGTGGGACTGAACCCAGGACCATGTCATTGAGAAGCAAGCTTCTTGCACATGGCTACATCTGTACCTATGTAGGGATTAAATATTTATGCTGGCTTTTATCTTAATTTCCACACTATATATGTGTGTGTGTGTGTGTGTGTGTGTGTGTGTGTTTGAAGGCGTGTGGCCTAGTGGTTTAGGTGTTGCTCTCATAATTGCAAGATCATGGTTCTGATTTCCAAACAGGGCAATGCATTGTATTCTTGACCAAAACAACTTCATTTCATGTTGTTCCAGTCCACTCAACTGTAAATGGCTAACTCCACAATGGACTGGCATTCTGTTCAGGGTGGACGTTCGCCTGCATGGCTAGCCAATAGGGTGGTATCATTTGAAGGCTAAAACAATGCAAAAAAAGTGCATTGTGACCAGTGGTATATAACAACATCTGATAGTCTATTCAGTGAAATGTATGCATGTATATATATATATATATATATGTTATTTTATGTTTATTTTTCAATGCTAGTGGTATTGTTTTACAACCTGGTGATCATCCTGTTACTATGCCTTATCTATGTTTTTTTTAAAGTAAGGGATCTCCTTATTTCACCCGGCTATGAAGGTACAGAGTCAGCAGATGATTCGTTGATAGGAAAATGATAGCAACATTGTTAGTAGCTCAATCAGTTTTGATGTAAAATGCAGAATGTAAACACACATATATGTGCACATGTGTGCACACATACATATAACACATGTGCATACATACACCCACACATGCATACATATATATGCCATAGTTTCCAGATTAATTCACCTGGCATTTGTAGGCTTGAGGCTATATTAGAAGACACTACATATGGGACTGAACCCCAAACCAAATGGTCAACAAGCAAGCCCTGTAACTATACAGTCACCCCTCTCTCTCTCTGTATGTGTGTGTGTGTGTATATATATATATATATATATATATATATATATATATATATATATATATATATATATATATTGCTAGAACTTCATGACTGGCCCTCGTGCCGGTGGCACGTAAAAGCACCCACTACACACTCAGAGTGGTTGGCGTTAGGAAGTGCATCCAGCTGTAGAAACTTAGCCAGATCAGATTGGAGCCTGATGCAGCCTTCTGGCTTACCAGTCCTCAATCAAACCATCCAACCCATGCCAGCATGGAAAGTGGATGTTAAATGATGACGACGATGATGATGATGATATATATATATATATATATACATATATATATATATGTGGGGCTAATGCAGTTTCACACCTCTCCTTGAAAAATGCAGTATTTAAGAAAAAATTTTTTTAGATTCCTACGTTTTAGATGTCAGAGATTACGAATATGCAAAAAATGAATTTTTAAAAATTTCATCCCCCACCTCTTTCACCCACCCCCAATTTAATATTTTGATTTTGTTTACTTTAAAGAGATTGTAGCAAATTGACGAACATATGCAAATCGAAATTAAATATAGACAAAAAGATTAAAGTGAAAAGAATTTGCGTTTTATTTGTGTTTGCCTTAAATAATCATTAATAATAATTGAATGTCGATTAAATATACACCATTTTATAAGAAACAAACATTAATGTTTAATAATTAATGTTATAAAGTTTAATAAAGTGCTCAAATTTCACACCCTCCCCCAATTTTAAATTTTGAACTTTTTCATCCATTTATTTATTTGTCTGTCTTTCTTATTTATCTCTTTATCCGTTTATTCATAAAATATATTTGTCAACTAAATGTGGCGGTCCTAGAGAAGATGGTGTTACTGTTGCTATATATATCTATCTCTTTATACACATATCTATATAGGCATATTGAATTTAAAATTTTGAAAACGTGGTTTCTTGCATATTCGGAATCTCCGTCATCTAAAATATAGGGGAATCAATTTCGAAAAATGTTCAAAATTTTAAATTGGAGTGAGGTGGGGTGGGGGGAGAGGGTGAAATTAAAAAAACATTTTTTTTTGCGTATTCGTAGTCTCTGACATCTAAAACATAGGAATCTGAAAAAAATTTTTTCCAGAAAATGCATTTTTCAAGGAGAGGTGTGAAACTGCATTAGCCCCATATATATATATATATATATATATATACAAATTAAAAGGGTAAAGGATTATCAATTTATTAATTAATAAATCAATTAACAATTAACAATTTTTACCAAGCCCATCGGTATGAAAGCACCATTATTGGTGGAGAACTTATTTAAAAGCTCATATATATTTATAAATATAATTAAGGGATCAGCAAATATTTGCTTCACCATATACCGAAGTTCAGAAATAGCAGCTAAAAAAGCTGAGAATCCCACAGATAGCATCACTTGTAAGTTACAAGTGATGCTATCTGTGGGATTCTCAGCTTTTTTAGCTGCTATTTCTGAACTTCGGTATATGGTGAAGCAAATATTTGCTGATCCCTTAATTATATTTATATATATATATATATATATATATATATATATATATATATATATACTAGCAGTATAACCCATACACCATCTATGATAAGTCTTGCTAGGTGAAAATCAACTAAAAAAGAAAGCCTTACAACGAAAAAACCCTTATGATGTAAATATGTTCATAATTCAAAAGACGATAAAATTAATAGGGAAAGTCTGAAGGCTATTTTGCGTAACATTATTAAGCGTATGTAAATTTCATCCGTCTAATTGGCTATAGAAATGTTTGTGCAAAACAACTTTTTGCGCTGCCCCGATTATACATAGCAGGGTGATCCCTTTTCACAGGAGCTAGGACGGCAATTTGTGATGAAGCAATTGCTGGCGATCTGTTGCTACACAGTTTTGCCAGAATTCTATCAGATTGGGCAGAAGATGTTGATGCACCATCTTGCATTATGTTCAAAGTAGCTTCTGGAATGTGGTGAATTGCTGCAGTCTGTTGCTGTTATTTTAAACCGGTTGCTTTCTTTCCCCAGCAAACTCTCTTCTTTGGAGGCATAATGTATGTATATATTAAACAGAACAACAAAAGTTATAACAGATGGCAGGCTCGGTACTTTTCACATTTTGGTAATTTATCAGATTAACACCTGCACGATTACCTAACCCTAAACCTAACCCTAATCCTAACCCTAACCCTAACACTAACACTAAACCCTAACACTAAAACCCTAACCCTGACCCTAAAACCGTAACCGTAACACTAACCCTAAAACCCTAACCCTAACCCTAAAACCCTAACCCTAACCCTAACTAACCCTAAGACCCTAACCCTGACCCTAAAGCCCTAACCCTAACACCCTTGCAATGTGTTGTCCTGTCTGCATAAGCTCCGTAGTTTGTATATTTACAAAACATTGACGAACATGAGTTATCTTGTAGTGAATGCTTGTGTGTACGTGCGTGTGTATGCGTTTGAGAGAGCGAGAGAGGAAGAGAGAGAGAGAGGGAGAAAGGAATAGAGAACGGGAGCAATGAAGAGAGAGAAAGAGAGGAAGGGAGAATGGAAGACAGTTATAAAATAGCAATGCGCACACGTGTTTATATAAGAAACACACACAAAGTAAATCTTATATCAATAATGTTGTGTGTATGTGTTTATGTGTATGTTGTTGTCACAGATCACATATGTGTGGTTGTGTGTGTTTTTACGTTTCTATGTTATGAAAAATATGTTAGAGGTAGAAGGATAGAAGAAAGCTATTAAATGGGAGAGAGGAAGAAGAACAAAGAGTGAAAAGAATAGTCTTAAAGCAAGTTAATCTATGACTTTGTATGTATCACTTTCTCTATCTCTCTTTCTTTCTCTCCCTCTTTTACTCTTACTCTCTCTATTTTTATGTTGAGCATGTGATCAATGTGTAAGAATGCCGGTATGGGTAGAAGGGAAGAAATATAAAAGTTGCTAGAAACAACAGCCAAATCTCCCGTAAATCACACAAAGTAAACGGAATTTAAAAAATCTAATTGCTGCACTGGAAAGTTCACATCGAGAAAATTCCATTGATGTAAAAATTTTTACGAAAAAGTGGAAAATGTTGATTTCTATAAACTTTTAAAAAGGCTTCACACAGATACACAACTTCAGCTTTATTATGGTACTAGCAGTATAACCCGACATTGTCAGGGTGTGACTTATTACGCCATCTACGATAAGTCTTGCTAGGTGAAAATCAACTAAAAAAGAAAGCCTTACAATGAAAAAACCCTTATGATGTAAATATGTTCATAATTCAAAAGACAAAATTAATAGGGGAAGTCTGAAGGCTGTTTTGCGTAAGATTATTAATCGTACATAAATTTCATCCGTCTAATTGGCTATAGAAATGTTTGTGCAAAACAACTTTTTGCGCTGCCCTGATTATACATAGCAGGGTAATTCCTTTTCGCGGGAGGTAGGACGGCAATTTGGGATGAAGCAATTGCTGGCGATCTGTTGCTACACAGTTTTGCCAGAATTCTATCAGATTGGGCAGAAGATGTTGATGCACCATTTTGGATTATGTTCAAAGTAGCTTCTGGAATGTGGTGAATTGCTGCAGTCTGTTGCTGTCATTTTAAACCGGTTGCTTTCTTTCCCCAGCAAACTGTCTTCTTTGGAGGCATAATCTATGTATATATTAAACAGAACAACAAAAGTTATAATAGATGGCAGGGTCGGTACTTTTCACATATCTGTAATTTTTCAGATTAACACCCGCACGATTACCCAACCCTAATCCTAAACCTAATCCTAACACTAACCATAACACTAACCCTAAACCCAACCCTAAAACCCTAATACTGACCCTAAAACCATAACCGTAACACTAATCCTAACCCTAACCGTAACCCTAACCCTAAACCCTAACCCTGACCCCTAACCCTAACCCTAACACCCTAGTGAAAATTGTGGTATATTTACAAAACATTGACGAACAGGAGTTATATTTTACTGAATGATTGTGTACTTGAACGTGTATGTGTTTGAGAGAGCGAGAGAGGAAGAGGTAGAGAGAGGGGGAGAAAGGAATAGAGGTAGTTAAAAGTTTTCTTATGACGGCTTCTCTTCACTGCCTATTACTTCATTAGAAATCTACAGATGCACATAAGCACATAATAGAGAAAAATTAAACAAATATGGACGACTTGCTCCGAAACACCACCGAGTGGGGAACACTTCTCAAAAATAACCTGCAGTTGTTTCCTTCAAAATTCCTACATGCTTGAAATGTACATACATCAAGGTATATTTGTAGAAAATTTCATGAAAAAATCTTCATTTTCCTGGAAGTTAAGAGGAATTTAAGTGGAATTTCCGAAAATTGTATACCAAACCCCCTCCCAAAACACTTTCACTGAAAATTTTTGTATATTCGGAATCTACATAATAAATGATATATGCTTAGAAAATTTCATTAAAAAATATTCATTTTTATTAAAGTTATGACCTTCCAAAGTTGGGTTGTACAACTCTGTAGTTATGCCACATTGACGAACATGAGTTATATTTTTGTGAATGATTGTGTTTACTTGCACGTGTATGCGTTTGAGAGAGCGAGAGAGGAAGAAGGGGAGACATGAATAGAGAATGAGAGCAATGTGTATGATGTCACAGATCACGTATGTGTGGTTGTGAGTGTTTTTACGTAACAATGTTATGAAAAATAGGTAAAGAATACTGAGAGGAAAGTTTAATCTATGAGTTTGTATGTATCACTTTCTCTCTCTCTCTCTCTCTCCCTCTCCCTCTTTTACTTTTACTCTCTATATTTTTATGTTGAGCGCGTGTGTAAGAATGGCGTTCCAGGTAGCAGGGATGAAATATAAAAGTTGCTAGAAACAACAGCCAAATCTCCCTTAAATCACACAAAGTAAACGGAATTTAAAAAATCTAATTACTGCACTGGAAAGTTCAGATCGAGAAAATTCCATTGATGTAAATATTTTTACGAAAAAGTGGAAAATGTGGATTTCTATAAACTTTTAAAAAGGCTTCACACAGACACACAACTTCAGCTTTACGCATCAAATATTACACAGACACAGACACATACACACACTAATGACTAAAACAAGTAAAAGAACGGAAAGCAATGCGGCCCAGCAATTCGTCTAATGCGCTGAAGTCAAAATAACGGTTAAAATATATGGATTTTATTCTGAGGGAGATAACTCAGTGTATAATTAGGGGAGATAATTAAGTTAACTTTATTAGAGTTACTTCACCTAGATTTTATTTATTTATTCATTCATTTATACTTCTGCCTACACTTCTATTTTATCTTTCTTACTCTCAGCAGAAGAGGTGCGGCCAGCAATGAACTCATTTGCATACAGCCAATCAGAGTTCACTTTGACCTTGTCAAGTTAACAAACAGACTCTACCAAGACGCAGAATGGTGTTGTAAGTCGACTGATCGCCAAGTTATGCCTGATTTTAGAAGGAGACAAGTAAGTAGATAGATTTGCATCTATATCTATTACATTATGTGACACAATTTTTGTCTTTCGGAAACAAATGCTATTTCCTATTTTATTTGGTCTAGAAAGTATGAATAATGGCTATTATTTACTTCAAACTTTGTTTTTGTGGCCAGGATAAATATATTTTTAAAAATTTAACTAATACCATTGGGAAAAGCGACAAATGTGAACATTCCCATTCATTCAAAGTAGGATCAAAACAACATGTAATTCAAAAGTGGCATTTATCTATTCTAGGATTGCAGAAAAGATACCATAAAATATTTAGAAGCGAGTGGTTTTTTTCGATTTACGCTTATACTGTAAATTATTTTCCACGAATAAGCAACCAAATATAGTCTCCCATCATAGTTTCCTTGGTAACGGCGTTCAAAATCCATTATATCTCGGTGGAATCGCTCGCCTTGCTCCTCCAAATACGCTCCCATGTTCTTAAATTTATCACGATGAGGGTCAAAGATATGGACGTTGAGGGATATCCTGCAACCCATTTTGCGTAGTTTTTCACAAGCATCTCAACAAGCTCTACATAGTTTACAGCTTTGTAATTTCCCGGGAACGCTCAAATCACTGTAACAAAGCTGTTCCACGCTGATTCCTCCGTTTCAGTGAGCTTCTTGGGGAATTCCTTGCCATCTAAGATCTTCTTTATTTGTGGTCCGACGAAGACACCGGCTTTCACTTTTGCATCTGACAGCTTTGGGAAAAGTCTTCAAGATATCTGAGGGTTGCAAACTCGTGATCTAGAGACGAAAAAAACTGTTTCATAAGACCCAGTTTTATGTGCAGTGGCGGAAACAATACTTTCCGGGGGTCCAACAGTGGATCCCATTTGATGTTTTTTTCCCCACACTGAACTCGGCCCGCTGTGGCCAGTCCCACCTCTGGCAGTATTCTGCGGTCACCCTGCAAAGATAACATGGGAACTTAGTAAAGCTGTTATATGGACTGTTAGATATGTAATTCGTCTGACGTTCCGTGTGTCATGTGGTTCGTCTGAGTTCATTGTTTCATTGTTGTTGTCTTGTGGGACTGTCGTAGTAAAATGTCATTGATATATATATGGCGGACATGACTTTTGTTTATTCATAACGAACATTGGGTGAGTGCGTTCTTTGTATGTAATTGAACAATAAATGTAATAATTAAATTGTATAACTCGTTATGTTATCTCTGCGAGTCAGTCCGAGGGAAACATAACAGAGTTTATTGGCGTCGCCGATAGGACCGATAGGATACATGCTTACTTTACCGTAAAATTATTCATCGTAATAACAATGGCTGAAAAACAGACAGTAGAACTTATTAAATTGTTTAGGGAACAAATGGAGAAGCAAATGCAACAACATCAGAGAGATATGGACGCTCTGTTAAAACTGTTTGGTGCTCGACAAGTTGAAGGCGATTCTAGTGGCTATTTTTCAGCTGCTTCAACAACAGTGTCGATTCCACCATTTACTGCATTTGATTCAGCGACAGAACTATGGCCTGATTACTGGTCAAGATTCCGTACGTTTGTGGCTGCTAATGCTGTACCTGAAAAACGCATGGCACAAGTGTTCCTGACCAATCAGACTGCTACTGTTTACAAACAACTTGCTAATCTGGCTACCCAACAAAATCCGCCTAAAGATATCAACAACTTGATAATGGACGAAATCGTTGACTTCATGCAGGAACAGTTCGACCCTAAACTTTTCATTGTGAGAGAGCGTTTCAAGTTTTGGAGTGATATGCAGCGGAAGCCAGGCGAAACTCTCCAGGAGCTGGCAGCACGTATACGCCAGGATGCAGCTACCTGTGATTTTCCAGCGATCACCAACCCACAGGATGAAGCTCTGAGACAGAGATTCATATGTTCGGTTAACAATGAAGCGGTTCTGAAGGCGCTTTTTAAGATAAAAGACTCAGAACTAGATTTTGCCCGTGCTGTCCAGGTTGCCATTGAGACTGAAGACGCAGCAAAGGTTGCAAAAGAAACTGTATACGGTTCCAAAACCAAGCAGGTGTACAAGGTCCAGCAGAACAGGAATAAGAGTCCTCAAAAGAAACATCAGCAGTCTTATTCCACAAACCAGGAGAAATGCTACCGATGTGGAAAGGCCCACAAAGCAACAGACTGTCCTTTCAGGGAAACCAAATGTCATTTTTGTGATAAAAAGGGTCATTTGCAAGCGGTGTGTAGGAAAAAACAACATCAGCAACGCAATGGCCATTCACAAACTCCCGTGAAAAGAATCACAAAAGCTGAGCTAGTCAAGGCGATCCTAGGTGAAGTTTCCCGAGACACTCACAGTTTAATTGTGCCAGTAACAATCCAGAACAGACTGTTCACAATGGAATTGGACACTGCTACTACAGGCAATTTTGTTTCCTTGTCAGTCTGGAAACAACTTGGAAGACCAAAGCTGCAAGATGTCAAGCATCGCTATGAATCTGCCAGCAAGCACAACCTGCCTGTTCTAGGAACTTTCATGGGCCAAACCAAGGATCCAACAACTGGTAAGCAGGATCTTATACCTTACATAGTCACCAAGATCTCTGATCTTAATTTGCTGGGTCGGAATGCTATCCAGACTCTGGGAATTTCCGTAGACACTGCTCTAGGTTTGAAAAGCATAGACAGCCAAGCTAAGAGGGAAGGTGCAGAAGGGATGTATCCAAAGACCTCAAGCGAGCCCTATGTTTCCCTGCAGCAAGATTGTAACAACATGTGTGATGAATTTCCAGATCTTTTCAAGCAAGAATTGGGATGTCTCAAGAACTTTGAACTGGAAGTGAAGTTCAAATCGGACGCAACACCAGTCTTTCACAAGGCACGTCCGGTCCCATTTGCTCTTCGTGATGACCTGGCCAAAGGTTACGAAGAAGGCATCGCCAAGGGAATCTGGAAGCCTGTTCAATTCAATGAATACGGAACGCCAGTGGTACCGATTCGTAAAGCACACGCTTCAAGCAACCTGAAGCCCAAACTACGGATTTGTGGTGACTACTCTGTGGGAATTAATGACCAACTTGCTGATCACCGTCATCCAATGCCACTCCCTGCTGAACTGATGCAGAAACTCGGAGGTGGATTCGGATATACAAAGATAAACCTTGCTGATGCCTATAATCAGATCAAGCTGGCTCCAGAAAGTCAACGCAGACTCGCACTCAGCACTCACCGTGGAGTACTCCTGCAACAACGACTCCCTTTCGGAATTAAGTCAGCACCTGGTTACTTTCAGGAGATCATGGAAAACCTGACCCATGATCTACCTGGAGTGGCCGTCTTCCAGGATGACATGCTCGTCAGTGGGAAAGATGCAAACAGTCACTTAAACAACCTAAAGTGTCTGCTCACACGTCTAAGCGACAATGGACTCAGATGTCGCCGTGAAAAGTGCCAGTTTGCACTACCCAGTGTAGAATACCTTGGACACATTTTGTCGGCTGAAGAGATCACTAAGGGATCCAAAGTCGAAGCAGTCTTAAAGATGCCATCTCCAACGAACGAATCAAGCTTGAAATCTTTCCTAGGTTCAGTTCAGTTTTATGGAAAGTTTATCCCAAACCTAGCCAGTATAGCAGAGCCACTCTATTGCCTTACGAAAAAGTCAACTATTTGGAAGTGGGGAGATGAGGAACAGTCAGTTTTTGATCACTTGAAAAATGTACTTTCATCAAGTCAAGTTCTGATACACTTCGATCCAAACAAAACTTTGGGACTGGCTTGCGACGCATCAAACGTTGGTATTGGAGCAGTCCTGTTTCACCGCTATCCTGATGGAAGCGAGCGCCCAATATCCAATATGTCCAAGACTCTCACTTCTGCACAGCGTAACTACAGTCAAATTCAAAAGGAAGCCCTAGCTATCATATTTGGCTTGCAGAAGTTTTACCAATATTTGTACGGTCGTAAATTCGTACTCGTGACTGACCACAAGCCACTGACATCACTATTCAGTCCGAGGAAAGGGACGCCACTTCTCGCTGCTAACAGACTAGCACGATGTGCCCTGTGGCTGAACCAGTTTGACTACACCATTGAATATCGGAAATCAGCAGATCATGGCAATGCTGATGCCCTCAGTCGCTTGCCATTCGGTGATGACAACGACTTTGACAGAAAGGAAAATGGTGAAGACATAGACATGGTGTGTGCCATCAAAGCTCTTAGTATTCAAGTCCAACCTGTGGATGCTAACGTCCTCCGTCAAGAGTCAGGGAAAGATCCAGTGATATCTACAGTGATGCGCTACGTCCGTGAAGGCTGGCCACCAAAGAACATGGAGATCAATGACGAAGTCAACAAGTTCCGTAAGTTATCAAACTCACTTAGTATCTGTCATAGATGCCTTATACATGGATCTAGAGTTGTGATTCCACATAGCTTGCAGCCAAAGATCCTCAATCTTCTGCATCTTGGACATTTTGGCATGGAATGCATGAAACAACTAGCAAGAACTGCTGTTTATTGGCCTGGTATCGATGCTGCTATAGAGATAGCCAGTCGACGATGTGATTCATGTAACGAACATCAAAGGCAGCCATCTAAGCCTCCAGTTTACCCATGGATGTTACCAGAAAAGCTGTGGAGCCGCTTACATCTGGACCATGCAATAAATTTTATGGGTAGAGATTGGCTGGTGATCACAGATGCTTATTCCAAGTACCCATGCATTCATCCTACTTCCTCCACGTCCTCCAAAGCCACTTTGAATCTGCTTGAGGAAGACTTTGCGCACTTCGGATTTCCTCACACACTGGTCACCGATAATGCACCAACTTTTACGTCTGAGGAGTTCCAGAGCTGGTGCAAAGAACGCGGGATCACACACCTGACAGGGGCACCTTACCACCCAGCTACCAACGGAGCAGCGGAACGTTTGGTGCAGACCTTCAAACAAGCTCTGAGGAAGTCTTCTCTTCCGCCAACACGAGCACTTCAAGAATTCTTGATGCAGTACCGGAGAACACCAACATCCTGTGGATTCTCTCCAAGTGAACTTTTGAATAACCGGCAGATACGAACAAGGATTGATTCTCTGCTGCCATCGCCAACACACATTGCTCAAGGCAAACAGTCTAAGGAAGCACATAAGTCTCAGGTGACTCCAAGCTCGGCTGATGTCGCTAAAGTTACCAGGCAGTACAAGGCCGGAGATCCTGTGTATGCACTCTACTATGAACCTCGCCGAGACAAAGATCCCCGATGGGTACCAGCAATCATTAAGAAGTCATTGGGTACTCGCTGCTTTAACGTGAAGGTCATACCTCATGGCCCGATGTGGAGACGACACTGGGAACAGCTGCGACCGCGGTACACAACTGAGGAAGACAATGAACCTGGTGATGCAGAAAACACTGTATTTGAATTTGCAACAGATCACCCGATGGAGATCTCGGAAACTGTGCCACTAACACAAAGACAAACCAGACCCAAGACCATGTTACCCGTTCCAGAGTATGGACCAGACAACCCAAGACGGTCCAAGAGAACCCGTAAAACCCAAGAGAGACTTTGCTGTTGATACTTCTTGTGTAGCATCAATTTCAGTGGGGAGGTGTTATATGGACTGTTAGATATGTAATTCGTCTGACGTTCCGTGTGTCATGTGGTTCGTCTGAGTTCATTGTTTCATTGTTGTTGTCTTGTGGGACTGTCGTAGTAAAATGTCATTGATATATATATGGCGGACATGACTTTTGTTTATTCATAACGAACATTGGGTGAGTGCGTTCTTTGTATGTAATTGAACAATAAATGTAATAATTAAATTGTATAACTCGTTGTGTTATCTCTACGAGTCACCCGAGGGAAACATAACAGGTAGAACCCCTAAAATGTTGGACTAGTTGATTACATGAACTCCAGTGGTTAACTGGCACCTATTTTATCGACCCCCGAAAGAACGAGAGGCAAAATCGACCTCTGTGGAAATTGAACTCGAAACATAAAGACAAACGAACGGCTGCCAAACATTTCGCCAGTTCTCTTTACTTTCGTTTGACTGCGGCCATGCTGAAGCACCGCCTTTATAGTCGAGCAAATCAACCCCAGGACTTATTCTTTAGAAGCCTAATACTTATTTTATCGGTCTCTTTTGCCGAAACCACTAAGTTACGGGAACGTAAACACACCAGCATCGGTTGTCAAGCGATGGTGGGGGTACAAACACAGAGACACAAACATATATATATATACATATATTTTGAGGGAGGGGACTAGTCGATTATGTTGACCCCGTAGCGTTTTAATTCATCGCCCCTTATAGGTTGAAAGGAACAGTCGACATCGGCCTAATTTGAACTCAGAACGTAAAGACGGACTGAATACCGTTAAGCATTTCGCCCGGCGTGCTAACGATTCTGCCTTCAAAAATAATAATAAAGTCCGTAATCCTTTCAATTATACGCACGAGCGGGGGGTGGTTAATTATATTAACCCCTCAATGTTCGTCTTTTAGTTAATAATCGGTCCCAGAAGGATCTTAGAAGCTAAAATGCATTTGTCCACCGAGATTAAAGATTCTGATCGCCGAGAAACAAAGGGAAGTAACTCGTCATGGTGAAAATAGAGACGTTACAGATAGATGGCGCTGGTGTTTGTTGTTGGTTTGTCATAGTAATGGCGGCGAAGATGGCGGTAGGAACTCGTTAAAATTACTCTTTTACTTGTTTCAGTCATTTGACTGCGGCCTTGCTGAAGCACCGCCTTTTTTAGTCGGTCAAATCGACCCCAGGACTTATTCTTTGTAAGCCTGGTACTTATTCTATCGGTCTCTTTTGCCGAAACCGCTAATTTACGTTGACGTAAATACACCAGCATCGGTTGTTAAGCAATGTTGGGAGGTGGGGACAAACACAGACACACAAACATATATATATATATATATATATATATATATATATATACACATATATTTTGAGGAAGGGGACTAGTCGATTATGTTGACCCCGTAGCGTTTTAATTCATCGCCCCTTATAGGTTGAAAGGAACAGTCGATATCGGCGGAATTTGAACTCAGAACGTAAAGACGGACTGAACACCGTTAAGCACTTTGCCCGGCGTGCTTACGATTCTGCCTTTAAAAATAATAATAAAGTTTGCAATCCTTTCAATTATACGCATGAGCGGGGGTGGTTAATGGTACTACTCAAGCAGAGCGGACCCGAACGCGCTAGCTAGTCGTGAGTGGTCGATCCTACGAAAAGTGCGCGCGAGCACGCGTGCAAATGAATACATGTGTGCGCATGCAAATTAGTAAATAATTTCTTTTAAACAAAGTAAATAATTTTTTTTAAATTACTTTTTTCTTTTCTAAACAACGTAGATAGGTAGAAGGAATAAAAATAACACACTATCTGTTTTTGTTAACTTCATAACATTTTTTTTCTTTTAATTAAATTTTGTGAACAAAATAATTTTTATTTTCTAAACAACGTAAATGAATTTTAAAAAAGGTGCACATTGGGATTAGACACTGAGGGAAACTTGATATGCTAGAAATAACAGCTAAACGCAAAAAGAAAAAAAAAACTGTAACCTTTACTTTTCTGAAATCACTGTGGATATATTTCGGCTATGTGCTTGATAAATGTCTGAAAGTTCTCCCACGAATTCCCACACTTCATATCGTAATAATCACGGTACATTAGCTCATCAATATGTGACCATTTCATGTTACCACATGATCCACTTTTATATTTCAGTCTACGTTTTATCCGTGACCAGAATGGGCCACATATCCGTGAAAATCGTAGTTCCTGGCTCCACATTTTCAATGATTGCAGCTTCTCCCTTCAGAAAGACCGTCTCATAAGGGGTAGCACTGAGGATATGAATCTGGTAGTCTTTAGTCTCCTCTGAAAGTAGACAAAAGATATATGGAAATATTTCATTTAGACATTGTGATACTAATAACCTGTTGTTACAACTCAATATACTAGGAACGATGGGTAAATTGTCTCCATTTTATATTTTTGATTTCCTGAAAATTGCATTGTTTGTTTTTGATTTTGTTGACTACACAGTATAGTAGGGTCAGTTGGGCACTGTCTGTGAGAAAAAGTGCACCATGATGCAATTCACACAACTAGAAATTTGGCATGCTGTACTGCTAAGCATTCATATCAGAAGCTCCAATAGGAACATTTCAGAGTGTTTGTGTGTCAATTTGAGAACAGTGCAGCGGATTCAGAAAGGGTTGGATGAGTCTAATGGTGATTAAGAAGGTACGGCAGCTTGGAAAACTCATTCTGATAAGAAAAGAACTTATGAATTTGTAGTTAAGATCCAGGCCATGATTGACAACAATCCCACCAAGTCAAACAGATCCATTGCCGAGGACATGGGAATGTCTGAGTTTCTTATCAGACAGGTAGTGCATGAAGGCATTCAGTATTTCTTATACAGGATGAGAAAGGGCCAATTTTTATCCCAAGCCATCAAGAACAAGAGGAAAGACCATGATATGACCCTCCAACTGAATATGCTTTGGTTTTTCTCAGATGAGAAAAATTTCTGCCAGGAATGCCATGTCCCAAAATGTGTACAGAGAGTGATAAAAATCGAACAGTCATTCATCATTATTGTGTTTGGAGTGATCACTAGTGATGGTAACGTTATGCCTTCATTCATCTTCCCGCATGGCCTCAGACTCAACACAGAGGTCTACATCAAATGCCTGGAGGAGGTACTACAGCCCTGGGTTAAGAGGGTGGCTGCTGGAAGATCCTATGTCTAGCAACAGGACTCTTCACCATGCCACACAAGCAGGAGAACTCAGTCATGGCTGTCAGACAATTTCTGCGTCCACATCACCCCTAACATATGGCCACCTAACTCTCCAGACAGCAGCTCCCTTGAGTAGTATATGTGGGGAGCAGTTGAGCGAGAGACCAACAAAACTCCTTGTAACACCAAAGAAGAACTGAAGGCAAAGATTATGGCAGCATTTACCAACGTAAACAAGGAGACTGTTCAGAAGAGTTACAGAAGATTCCAAAGTCGTCTGGAGGCCATGGTTGAAGCCAAAGCGATTTTACTGAATAAATCTACTCTTCAGTATTTCAAGATATTTCTATGTAATTTTGGTAAAATGGGGTGTCAGTGTTATTTTCATTTTTGCTTAAATTAGATGACACTTTATTCACCACACCATATATATATATATATATATCTTTTATCTTATACTTGTTTCAGTCATTAGACTGTAGCCATGCTGGGTCATCACCTTGGAAGGTTTTACTAAAACAAATCAATCCAAGTTATGGGAGCATAAACACTCCAACACCGGTTCTCAAGTGGTAGTGGAGGACAAACACAGACAGAAAGACATACACACACAGATATATACATATACAAATATATATGCAATGGGCTTCTTTCAGTGTTCATCTACCAAATTCACTCACAAGACTTTATTTGGCCCGAAGCCATAGTAGAAGATACTTGCCCAAGGTGCCATGCAGTGGGACTGAACTTGGAACCATGTGGTTGGGAAGCAAACTTCTTACTACACAGCCACATCTACACCTCATTAGCCTCATAAAAGTAGTCCTTCTGTTCATTTGGTAGGCCCGCTTGTGGGGTGTAGGTAGATATAATTGTAGTTATACTATTCTGCAAGACTAGCTTGAGCATGCCTTTTCATTTCATTAGTTAGCATAGGGCATGATATTGTTATTTTCTGAAAAAGTTCAATAAAACTTAGTTGAATAAAATACTGACTAAAAATACACATATCCTCAAATATTGTCTGCACCCTGTATATATATTATGCAGCTATATTCATGTATATCGGTCTCTCATTTCGCTTACTAAAGTGCACATAGGCATTAGATTCTAAGATAATTTTAGGAACTAATTATGTACAATTCTTGATTATTTTATTATTTCAAAAATTAATTAAAACACATTGAGGACAGTGTATTTCGTTATAAATGTCCTGAAATGTTTAAAACATTAAATCTTGTCTATAAACCACTTTAATACCACTCAATATGTCTTCATTTGGAAATGAAAAAAAACTCACCTGGTGAGGTCCTCAGATAAACGGTTTTACCCACTGTGGTTGCTCGTGCAAACATATTGGAAGCAATGCAAACATAGGCAGTGTTTTTGTTGGAGTCTTCTTCGAGTACATTAGCAAAGACAAGGTTGGCTGAAAAAAAATTAGGAGAATAGGTGTGGAGAGAATTTTGTGTATATTTCTGAGTGTGGAATTATTATTTTACATTAATATTTTAATATTGGTGTCTTCATCTTGGCTGTTTTATCCACAACATCTTCACCACTATGCACTCCGGTCTTGTTCAGGTCCCTGTTATATTTGATAATGTTCCTGGAATATGGAACTATTGATGGATACTTGAGAAACTACTGTATTTCATTATTTCAGGTGTCTGTTGCAGTTGAACGTGGAGGCGCAATGGCCCAGTGGTTAGGGCAGCAGACTCGCGATCATAGGATCGCGGTTTAGATTCCCAATCCAGACGTTGTGAGTGTTTATTGAGCGAAAACACCTAAAGCTCCACGAGGCTCCGGCAGGGGATGGTGGTGAACCCTGCTGTACTCTTCCACCACAACTTTCTCTCACTCTTACTTCCTGTTTCTGTTGTGCCTGTAATTCAAAGGGTAAGCCTTGTCACACTGTGTCACGCTGAATATCCCCGAGAACTATGTTAAGGGTACACGTGTCTGTGGAGTGCTCAGCCACTTGCACGTTAATTTCACGAGCAGGCTGTTCCATTGATCGGATCAACTGGAACCCTCGACGTCGTAAGCGACGGAGTGCCAACACACAACAGTTGCAGTTGAGAATGAATGAAAATATTGCCAGCAACTTGGTTGAGAAGAAACCATCTGCAGGGGTTAGCTGTCCTTAGCAATCACAAATCACTGAACTATTTAAGTCATAGTTGTAACTCTACCAATGCAACTATGTACAACCAACTTACCTGTTAGTCAGTGGGGTGTTTCAATTTAAAAGTTTCAATCTTCTACATTAATATTTTGATTGAAAGCAGTAGCAGGGAATCAATTATATAAGATAATGTAGTTCCAGATTTGCTATGTCTGAATAAAAGTCCAAATGGTCACTAACACTAACTACTATACTATACATTAGATAATGTAGTCCAAGATAAATAGTGTCTTAATAAAAGATGGGAGAGTGATGGCTGGAACATCTTTGATCATGCCTCTTTTGCATCAGGGCTGATCTAGGGCTAAGTAACTGCAACAACAACTATTGCCACTAATAACAACTATTATACTATACATTAGGTAATGTAGTCTTAGGTACACTATGTTTGAATAGATGGGATGGTCACTGCTGGAACATCTTTGACTATGTCTGTCTAAGGATCAGGACTGACCTAGAGCTAAACAACAACACACTGATATCTATACATCAAAGAAGACAAAGCAGTATTTGTAGTGGTGGTGCTGGTAAGAAGGTAATACTAACCTTGGTGGTCCATTAGGATTCGCTCAGTGAAGTCAAAGTCCTTGAATGACCCATCATTGTGTTTCAATACCCATGTCACATTGGCCTCAGGGTAACTGATTGGCTTGTTACAAGAGAAGAGGAGAGATGCCCCTGGTGATACATCATATGAATATGGTGCCTCTTTCATGTATGGCTGCAGGAAGGCAAGACGTAATTCAACGATGCTTGACATGGCCACCCCATAAGAGTTGTTTGCAAAGCATTGATATGTGCCAGCATGTTTCCTTTTGGGTTGCTTGAACACAAGTGTTCCCTCGTGTGGTACGGTGAGGATATGTCTGCCATGTCTGCCAGCCATGTTGAAGTCTTTTTTGTTCTTTTTCCACGTGTATCTGGTTGTAGGAGAGAGGGAAAAAGATGAAGATGGAAATGGGGATAGAGAGTAGGTGGATGTACTTATAAATGAAGTGATAATGGGTGTAAGTTGAGAGAAGTGGAAGGGAGGATAGGGGTCTGCATGTGTGTATGTGTGTGCATGCGTGTGTGTGTGAGAAAGAGAGGGAGAGACAGTGTGTGAAGAGATAGATTAGAAACAGTATTGTGAGATAAAAGGTAGAAAGAGAGTAGGGAGTAAGAATGAGGATGAGGATGATGTTGTTGTTTTATGTTTTATTGTTTTATTAGTTTCAGCTCATAAATATTTTTCTTTTATCAGCCAGCTAAAACTTAGCTGGCCAAAGCTTTGAAGCCACTGTCAATAATATTCTTATTCATTTGCTTGCTCCATGCTCTTGCTTGATGAAGCTGGGATCATGCAAGGTCCTCTGCATTCAGAACCCATGTAACATGGAGTATAGCTACTCCTACTCAAGCATCATACAATCTACCTTTCACTCTGAAAGAAAGTCCTTTTGCTGCCAACAGAGGTAGTAAGCTCTCTGAACTTTCTCCATCTTATTTGTATTCTATTGGGTTGTCCGGAAAGTTTGTGCCGATTTATAGTAGATTACCTTTCGACTTATTTATTTGAGTCCATAAAATAGGATTTGACTACACCTCCATTTAGAGCACAGTTTAAGCTATCTTTTCGTGGAAGAAGGTTTATGTTCCTATAACCTGTGTTAATTCTGTAACCCTTCAAAATGGAAGATAAGAAAGTTCATTTTCAGCACTTGATGCTTTTCTTTTTCCGTAAAGGGAAAAATGCCTCACAAGCAACCAAAGAAATATGCGCAGTTTACGGTGATGTTTCTTTATCTGAAAGAACTGTACGGAAGTGGTTCGCAAGGTTCCGAGCTGGAGATTGTAGTCTTATTAATAAAGAGCGATCAAGCAGGCTATACACTACAGATGATGACCAAATCAAGTCATTAATTGAGAATAACCCACACTGCACACCCCGAGAATTGGTAGAAAGCCTCAGCCTATCAAAATCCGTTGTTCATGAGCACCTGGTAAAGCTTCGGTACACAAATCGCTACGATGTTTGGGTACCATATGAGTTGAGTGAGAAGAACCTTTTGGATCGCATTTCCATCTGTGATTCGCTTTATAAACGGAATGGAAATGCTCCTTTTTTAAAGCAAATTGTGACAGGTGGTCTTCCCTATTGAATGTTTTACTTTGGTCTAAATGGACCAATGCCCCTCCTTTGCCGGCTAATTTCCCAACCCTATCTAAGGTGTAGCGGAGAAGGTGAAGATTATCCTAGATCAACCTGCCTGGGATTGCATATAATTGCACTATAATTACAGATACTATCCCACTTGCTCGGGTCTTTTTGGACCAGCGTCACAACTCCCTGGCTCACAGATCTGGGTATCCTCCCATTCTGTTGCCAGTTTGCATAGACACCTGCCAGTATGTCCCCGAACAAGTCTGGCATACAACAATAAAAGTCATAGAGCAGACCATCTAGCCCTGGCGACTTTTTCCCGGTGCACTTGGCCAACACCTCTCTTACTTCCGCAGGAGTGATCGGTCCTTCACAGCATTCAGCCTCACGTGCCGAGAGTTGCGGCCCACCAGCTAGGAAGTCCTTTAAGGTCTCCCCACGCTCAAGCGGCCCACCCTCCCTGAACAACCGAGTGAAATGCTGGTGAAAGACTTTCTGCATTTCCTCCTGTCCATAGATCTTGTGTCCCTGTTCGTCTGTTAAAGACTTTATAGAGGACTTTTTACCTCTCTGACTCTCTTCATGGCGTGCCCATCCGGCAACATTAATACCTTCTCGTTTCCCTGCACGTAGCTTAGCTCTGACTCTGCAACCTTCATGCTTGGCGTTGAGGTGATGGTACAAAACCGTTCTTGCTGCCAACACTCTAGATGCAGAGCCAGATTCCATTGTTCATCTAAGTTCACAAAATTGTGGACAGCTAGCACTATTCTTATCTCTTTCCTTAACAAATAATCTATCTAGGTATAATCTGCATGAGCTGTCGTCGTTACTCCACGTCCACTGTGGAACGCTCGGCTCATCCAGTTGGTAACTGTCTACTAGATTATAGCTCTCTAGTAGACCCTTGAGGCAAGGATTCCCTTTCCTATCAGTTGAGCCCACACTATCGACCTGTGCATTGAGGATAGTGTTGAAGTCTCCTACCAAAACTAACGTTTTAGATGTCACTAGAAAGGGTTCCAGGTCCCGGTAAAAACCAGACTACCTACACTCCTGAGGAGCATAGACAGCTATCAACCTGAAGGACTGCTTACTCACATGAGTCACATCCAGAACGACCAGCCTATCTTCTGGCTCCAGAAAGACAGTACTTACCTGTAAGTCCAAGTTCTTCCTGATAAGGACTGCCACGCCTGCACCTCCTCCTCGGCTAGGAGAAATAAATTTCTCGTAGCCACTCAGAAGAGGCGAGAACACTTGAGGTCCACTCATCTTGGACTTGGTTACAATAGCCATATCTATTCTATGTGAAACGAGGTCGTCCAGAAAGCAAGCCTGTTTCCATTTTGACCCCATTCCATGCACATTCAAACAACCTAACTTAATCATCGGAGAAAGAAAAAGAAAAACTTACGGTTGCGAGATGGGGGCATGGCAGTTTCTGTCTGCATGCCTCCTCCATGCTCCCCGTAGCTGCTGGGCTTTTTACTGGTGTTGCCACCAGGCTCTGGGTAGGGGTGGCTGCCAGGCTGATTGTTCGTAACATCTTTGTCTCTCATATGTTCTTGGAGGAGTTTCTCCCTCCATTCTTCTTCTCCCACCTTTGCATAACGAAACTCCATCTCAGTGTCTGTACATTTAAAAAATTTTATACGTGGATGGGCTTTGATTAGCCTGACCACTTTTTCATGTTTTATATTAAACATCACTATTTTGTCTGTTCTTTTAAAAACTTTTAAGTGTTGGGAGGTGGGGTATTGCAAACTGTTTCCCGACATAAGTCGTGCCAGGGATGCGGAATTGGGGATTTTTAATTTTGTGGTTTGTCTGCATAGTTGCTATTTTTCTCTTTTGATTGGGGAGGGGAGTCAGGGGTATGTGTTTTCTTTCTTTTGTTGGTTACTGTTGTAAACTCCATCTCTTCTGGTTCGTTTTGCTTCATCTCCTCTGCCTTTTGAGTTTCATTGAATTTTTCTTTCTGTTGTTCTTTTTCATTTCCAGTTAATTTCCTTTTTCTTTGGTCTTTTCGTTATGTTTACCGTCGTATTTTTTTCTTCCTCTGTGTTTGGAGGAGGGGCAGAGGAGATGAAGCAAAAAGCAAAACAAACCAGAAGAGATGGTTTTTAAAAAAAACAGACAAAATAGTGATGTTTAATATAAAACATGAAAAAGTGGCCAGGCTAATTAAAGCCCATCCACGTATAAAATTTTTTAAAAGTACAGACACTGAGACAGAGTTTCGTTATGCAAAGGTGGGAGAAGAAGAATGGAGGGAGAAACTCCTCCAAGAACATGTGAGAGACAAATTAATTAAAGATCTTACGAACGATGTAATTGCGGGCACATTAATAATCATCCCGGCAGCCACCCCTACCCACACCAGTAAAAAGCCCAGCAGCTACGGGGAGCATGGAGGAGGCATGCAGACAGAAACTGCCATGCCCCCATCTCGCAACCGTAAGTTTTTCTTTTTCTTTCTCCGATGATTAAGTTAGGTTGTTTGAATGTGCATGGAATGGGGTCAAAATGGAAACAGGCTTGCTTTCTGGACGACCTCGTTTCTCATAGAATAGATATGGCTATTGTAACCAAGTCCAAGATGAGTGGACCTCAAGCGTTCTCGCCTTTTCTGAGTGGCAATCCTTATCAGGAAGAACTTGGACTTACAGGTAAGTACTGTCTTTCTGGAGCCAGAAGATAGGCTGGTTGTACTAGATGTGACTCATGTGAGTAAGCAGTCCTTCAGGTTGGTAGCTGTCTATGCTCCTCAGGAGTGTAGGCAGTCTGGTTTTTACCGGGACCTGGAACCCTTTCTAGTGACATCTAAAACGTTAGTTTTGGTAGGAGACTTCAACACTATCCTCAATGCACGGGTCGATAGTGTGGGCTCAACTGATAGGAAAGGGAATCCTTGCCTCAAGGGTCTACTAGAGAGCTATAATCTAGTAGACAGTTACCAACTGGATGAGCTGAGCGTTCCACAGTGGACATGCTTAACGGTATTTCATCTGTTTTTACGTTCTGAGTTCAAATTCTGCAGAGGTTGACTTTGCCTTTCATCTTTTCAGGGTTGCTAAATTAAGAACCAGTTGCATACTGGGGTTGATCTACTCAACTGGCCTCCTCCCCACAAAACTTCAGGCCTTGTGCCTAGACTAGAAGAGAATATTCACATACCTATTTGCGACATAGGTCGCTTTTCCTCTACGATTTTAAATGGTCAGAAATCGTCCGGTAATTGCCATTTGAATGGAAATTTTGTTTTCACTATAAAACACATACTGCTAGGTTTGTACCACCCCCTTCAGATTCAACTACACTCTAGCTTTTAAATACAAAATACCTCATAAGTAATATAAACGTCCGAAATTCTCTGGTGGCATTAATGAAGATGTTACGTGTCAATTTAATGTGTTAAACTTATCTTTATTAATGTATATCAAATTATACACAGATATATACAAAATTTTACACAGATATAAGTATTAAAAACTGTGATTCCTCCCCATGGACTTTTCTTTTAGAAAATTTTTGCCCGCTGCACTAAAAAGTTTCCTCACCCCTACCATACGCTATTTTGTTTGAACTACATAATTTTGGTTTAACCCATTTGTGCCCATGTTTTCTTATTTATGATTGTGATATCATTTAGTGTTTTCAATTCTCACATGACTACACTAACACCACTACTACTTGTACTACTATTCAAACAACAATACTTACGTCGGTTGTGGTTCACCACTGGCCTTGCACGGAAGTGCCACAGTCTCTGACTCTTTAAACAGTACCTGGGCAGGTGGGTCGATTAACATCACAGGTGGCTGGGTACCTGTTATAGAAAAAAAGAAAGGAGAGGATCACTATGGTTGTGGAGTTATGTGTTTGATTCCTGAACATGTCATGTCAGGTTCAGTCAGTCCCACTGCTAGACAACTTGCACTGATGTCTTCTCCTATAGGCCTGAGATGATCAAGGACTTTTGAGTTGATTTATTAGACAGAAACTGAAAGAAGACTATTGTGTGTGTGTGTGGAGTGTGTGTGTGTGACTGTGTGTATACACACATACATATATATGTATATACATACATACATGCATACATACATACACACATATATGTATGTGTGTATATGTATATATATATATATACATCCCAAAGATGGAACCTTGTATCTTTGTTGGAAACTGGCTCCCTCCTCAGTGGAAGATTTATAATAATTATAAAATAGAAGAGACATACATACATGCATACATACATACACACATATATGTATGTGTGTATATGTATATATATATATATATATACATCCCAAAGATGGAACCTTGTATCTTTGTTGGAAACTGGCTCCCTCCTCAGTGGAAGATTTATAATAATTATAAAATAAAAGAGACATACATACATACATACTTACATACATACATACAAAATGCCCTGTTGTTGATGTTGAAATTCCAATGAAGGAGCTTTGGATCAAGGTTAGAAACCAGCTCTTTCTCTATTGGCAAGAAATCTAGAAGTAAAACTGAAAAAAATGACATGTCTACATCCATCCATCCATCCATATACATATATATTGAAGGACATACAAAAATAAGAGGAATGACCAGCAAAAGTGGACTCCTATATGCTAGAAATAGATGCCGAACCATCTAACCACGAAAAAAATATATGTTCTCAGTAAAAATTCAGCGACACAACAGACTGTAAACGGGCAAGACAAATGAAAAAATACTAAATAAAATACGATTAACCTACGTACCATGGTTTCACCTGTTAAAATTTACATAAGTAAATATCTGCAGGATCGTCAGCGTAGTCCGTCGATTTGCAATGCAATTTCCAGAACTAGACACAAGACGTCCACCCGAAAGGGAGCACATGGTTAGATGATTCGGCATCTATTTCTAGCATATAGGAGTCCACTTTTGCTGGTCATTCCTCTTATTTTTGTATGTAATATAATTTTAATCTTCGGATTATTTTAATATGCTAGACCACTGGTTTTAATTGATTAATATCAATTTCTACCCTCATTAATAAATATATATTGAAGGATTTAACTCACTTGAATAGGCCAACCCAGCTGCAACTAAAAGGATGAAGATAGAGACTGGTGAAATCTTCATAGTGTGTTTAGCTGGGTTAACTGTCTTGTAGATTTATTGGGTCGTCTGAAAAAGAAAGAAGAAAATAAGGGTTACAGGGGTCTGTTATCTTTGCAGTTAAAACTTATCTCAGGCCTGATCCAGCAGACTGATGATGAAAGTTGTTCCATCCATGATCAGATTGTTGACTATAGTAGAGCATAATTTAAGGGACGTTAGGCTGTTACTTGTAGCATTTCAACCATGATCATCCTGTCATTTGTGTATCTGGAACAATTAGTGATTAATGTATGCTGAAATTTTGGAGTGAAAGACTAATTGATTACATCGACCCCTGCCAACGTCGTCTCCCTCATTGGACACGAAACTCAGCTTGCGAAGACTTATTGGAGCAAGTGAAAGCGAAATCGGGATGGCACCTGTGCCCAGCGTCGCCTTTCTGGCACTTGTGCCTGCGGCATGTGTAAGGACTTTCGAGCAAGATCGTTGCCAGTGCCCCTGGACTGGCTCTTGTGCAGGTGGCACATAAAATACACCATTTTGAGCGTGACCGTTGCCAGTACCGCCCGCCTGACTGGCCTTTGTGCCGGTGGCACGTAAAAAGCACCCACTACACTCTCTGAGTGGTTGGCGTTAGGAAGAGCATCCAGCTGTAGAAACTCTGCCAAATCAGATTGGAGCCTGGTGTAGCCATCTGGTTTCACTAGTCCTCAGTCAAATCGTCCAACCCATGCTAGCATGGAAAGCGGATGTTAAACGACGATGATAATGATGATGAACCCTGGAGGGATGAAATTCAAAATTGACCTCAGGTGAATTTGGTTGAGGCCATGCTGGAGCACCACCATTAGCTTTGCTACACTTTCACTTAAACCTCCTCTGATGTGTGAAATTTGATGAATGAGGGAGTTGATGATGCTGCCTTGTCTGTGTTTCTTGCTTTGAGGTTGGGTCATCTGAAACTCTTGACAGAAGGTTATCCAGTTTTGTTTTGAAAATACCTACATTCATGCCATACAGGTCCCTCAGGCTTTGTGGGAGGATATTGAAGAGCTGTGGGACCTTGAAGCCTAAGCTATTGCAGTATCTGGACCTGTATCCTGATGGCAATGTTGAGATTTTTGGTACTATACAGCAGTACCCATCCTGCCAAAGTTTGGTACAAATTCTAGGATTTTCCAGATGTAAATTATTGCATATCTTTCCAGCTTTCATTCTAGAGAGTAGTTTTCACTTTTTCAGTCTCTTCCAGTAGCTCACATATCACATTGAGACAATCTTCTTTGTGTAGCTTTGCTGGATCACATTGAGTTCCATTGTTAATTTTACACTGCTTGGTGACCACAGTTGGGAGAAGTAATCCAGACAGCTGAGGACAAAAGTCCTCCAAAGAGCCATCCTTGTTTCCTTTTCTTTCATTTTGAAAATTTGCAGGATCCATCTGGCAAACCCGCTGCATCTTATTGTTATCTTAGTAATATGCACCTGGAAAGATGCCTTGATACTCATGTCGATGCCCAAGTCACACACTGATTTTGATCAGGGATTGCAATCCTTCCTGGGCCAGTGTATCCTGTTTGTTTTTCATTGAGATTTATGTATTGGTAGTGCAGAGCTTGGAATTTTCCAGCACCAAGCTGCATGTTATTTTCCTCTGCCCACCTGTATTTTGCGTCCAACTCCTGTTGCAGATGCGCAATGTCTCCAGGACTCTGTATACTATTGGAAACTTTTGTATCATCTGCATAGCCAGCAAGGGTGGCTACTTGAGCAGCTAAGGGCATGTCTGAGAGGGTCACTATGAATAGCAGCACCTTGTGCAACACCACTCATTATTTGTGTTTCATCATCATCATCATCATCATCGTTTAACGTCCGCTTTCCATGCTAGCATGGGTTGGACGATTTGACTGAGGACTGGTGAAACCGGATGGCAACACCAGGCTCCAGTCTGATTTGGCAGAGTTTCTACAGCTGGATGCCCTTCCTAACGCCAACCACTCAGAGAGTGTAGTGGGTGCTTTTACGTGTCACCCGCACGAAAACGGCCACGCTCGAAATGGTGTCTTTTATGTGCCACCCGCACAAGCCAGTCCAGGGGCACTGGCAACGATCTCGCTCGAAAATCCTACAGGAGCCAGTCAGGCGGTACTGGCAACGGCCACGCTCAAAATGGTGCATCTCATGTGCCACCCGCACAAGAACCAGTCCAGGGGCACTGGCAACGATCTTACTTGGCTTGCCGGGTCTTCTCACGCACAGCCCATTTCCAAAGGTCTCGGTCCGTAGTCATCGCCTCGGTGAGGCCCAATGTACGAAGGTCTTGCCTCACCACCTCAGCCCAGGTCTTCCTGGGCCTACCTCTTCCACGGGTTCCCTCAACTGTTAGGGTGTGGCACATATATATATATATATATATATATATATATATATTTATATATACATATATACATAATTCACAATGGAGTGAATTATGTAGATCAAAAATGTTATTTTGCTAGATTTACCTCTCTTTGACCATTAATTTGTATTTCTGTTAAGATCTATAATAGGTAATTTTTCTTTCTTCGTTTTATTTTATTTACTTTCTTTTCAAACCTCTTCACCGTTTTTTATTTGATGTAACAGCGTTGTATGCATGTCATTACTTAATATCCTAGGTTAACAATTCTACTTAGTTACTCTACTAGATAATGGTTTTCTTAACCGATATTGTAAGCAGTTTCAATATGTTCATATCGTAACAACCTGATTAGAACTTTTTTTATACACATGTAATTTAAGTACAAGTAATAATGTTGTCTGTTGTGAATTAATGTAACTTGGCCCTGAAGAGATGGAAGGCCCTAATTTCTTATCTCAGACGATCTTGCATCGAAATGCACATAGGATAATAAACAAGTTTTATTAACACAGTTCTATATTTAAGAGATGAGGAATTATTTACATTATCTACATTTGACGGATATTCGTCCTCATCTTGTTTGTTGTTAACACAACGTTTCGGCTGATATACCCTCCAGCCTTCGTCAGGTGTCTTGGCATATGGCGTAGTGGTTAAGAGCGCGGGCTACTAACCCCAAGGTTCCGAGTTCGATTCACGGCAGCAACCTGATTAATAATAGTAATAATAATATAATAATAATAATAATAGTAACATCGATAGGAATGAGAACCCAGGTTCGAAATTTCCCCAAGACACCTGACGAAGGCTGGAGGGTATATCAGCCGAAACGTTGTGTTAACAACAAACAAGATGAGGACAAATATCCGTCAAATGTAAATAATGTAAATAATGTAAGTTTTATTAATATATAGGATTGCGTCTTGGCTCTTATTTCAATTGATATATATATATATATATATATATATATTATTGAACATTTATGGTGCATTTTAGAAAAACAAGTAAGGAGTCGATATCCTCCACTACTTAAATATATATGTATGTATATATGTATATATATCGACTCCTTACTTGTTTTTCTAAAATGTACCATAAATGTTCAATAATATTGAGATCTGGGGACTGTGGTGGCCAGTTAAAATGTTCGACTTCACTATACCATCACACCACACCACTACACCATATACCACCATACTACACAACACATGTGTGTGTGTGTGTGTGTGTGTATATAAATGTAAGAGCCAAGGATCAAGGTGTAGGAAGAAAGTTAGCTTCAAGCAATCTGTAGTAAATATAATAAACAACTATCAAGGAAAACCACTACTGACTTTTAGGAAGATTGTACGCTCAAAACTACCTTATACTTTACACTTGCAGTTCTGTTATATATGTCTTTTATCTTATATATATATATATATATATATATATATATATATATATATATATACACACACACACACACATACAGATATATACATGCCCTTTATCTTAACAAAAGCAAAAAATACAAAATACAAAGAAATAAAGCAAATACATACAGTATATGATTCTACATCAACAGGCAGCCACGTTTCCAAGCAGTGTTTGTAGTTAGAGAAATAACAAAAATGATTAACTAGTGGTTCGCAGAAATGATTAACTAGTTGCTTATAAGAGTAAACAATATCAAATGGGGTTACTGTCACAAATTGTCCTGCCAGACATGTGGTTAAGTACAACGAATTTAATGGAAAAATAAAAATAATCACTGCATTCGGAGATTAGAAGAAATATTTACAAGTGGTAACAGATGTCTTTCACTTTGATCAAGAGCCATCTCATGTTACCCACATTTCTTTCAACTAATATTTATGTAAGTAAAAGACACACCAGAGACTGAAAGTCTTTTAGTTAGAACTGAATAAAATTATGGTGGTCTTTGAATAAGTGTGTAATGAGAATATGGTAGTCTTTGAGTGAGAGTTAACCCTGTCATTACTAGATTTATACTGAAATACACTGTCCTGTTTAAATTGATTTTGGAAATACTCTTTTACTTGTTTCAGTCATTTGACTGTGGCCATGCTGGAGCACCACCTTTAGTCGAGCAAATCGACCCCCCAGGACTTATTTTTTGTAAGCCTAGTACTTATTCTAGCCGTCTCTTTTGCCGAACCGCTAAGTTACGGGGACGTAAACACACCAGCATCGGTTGTCAAGCGATGTTGAGGGGTCAAACACAGACACACAAACATATACACACATGCATATACATACATACATATATATATATATATATATATATATATATATATATATATATATATATATATAGTTTTAGGGAAAATAACCAATTTTCAAGAACTCATCGATGAAAATCCACTATCACATTATTAATTTTTCTATATGTGATAGTGGATTTTCATCGATGAGTTCTTGAAAATTGGTTATTTTCCCTAAAACTATATATATTTTATATATACTTTATCTATAAGGCTCAATTTAATTTTAATTTTTTATAAATTGATTTTAATTGAGTTTTTTACCTGTAATTTTGGATTTTGTCCCTAATAATATTATTATTATATATATATATATATATATATATATATATATATATATATATACACACACACACACATATATATGACGGGCTTCTTTCAGTTTCCGTCTACCAAATCCACTCACAAGGCTTTGGTCGGCCCAAGGCTATAGTAGAATACACTTGCCCAAGGTGCCATGCAGTGGGACTGAACCCGGAACCATGTGGTTGGTAAGCAAGCTACTTACCACACAGCCACTCCTACACCTATAATGAACTATTATTTCCTATTACCCTTAGAAAGCGTAAAAAATGGTTAATATTTCCTTCAAACTTTGCTTTTGTTACATTTATTCAAGCCCCAAATAATCCCTTTCAACACATGGTTATGATGCTCTCCCACGACTCCTGCTCATGATCAGAAATGCATATATTGTCAGCCACTAAGGGACATGCTCAAGTGGTTAGGGTCAAGCAACTCACAGGCAAACTTGTAGTATTGAGCAGAATATTTGCTATAATGATATTTATGTTTCAGTAACTCAGTGCTGAATCTGTCTAAAATGTAATAGAAAATGGGTCGTCCAGCTCACAAAAGCAAATTTTGAAGGGAATAGTAGTCATTTCCTTTGATTTCTAGATGAAGCAAATAGGAAATAATACTTACTGACCAAAGAGAAAAGCAAAAATTTGTTACACAGTGTTATTGGGTCCACTGGATTAGAACTGACCTAAGGCTAAATACCAACAAGATGTAGGCCTGCTAGAAATGGCAGCCAAATCTCCCTAAAGGGCATACATAGTCCGCTTCATAGTCTTCACCCACGAACTCAAGGAGCCTGACATGATGTAGTTCTTCTCACCTGAGAAGATCTTTATTCAGTATCAAAAAGTGAACAGGAGGAAAGATATATCTCTGTACAAACCAAACTGAAGTCCTCCGCTGTTTTACACACCAAATTCCCATTGTCTGTGACGGTCATGGTTGGTTGTAAGCAATAAGGGCCATGTTATGCCACCTCACTTTTTCCCACCAAAAGGTTTTAGGGTCAGTGGAAGCTTGCATCAAGACAATGGAGATGGTTGTCAAACCCTTGGTTGAAAAAGTTGCACTGCGGAGGCCATTGCAGCAAGGCTCTGTTCCTACAACACAAGAAGGGCTGACTGAAAACTTTCACAATCATATCACCCCTAACATTTGACATCCCAACTCTCTTGATTTAAACACTTTGAAGAGAGATCAACAAGCATGCCCACAACACCAAGGATTATTGATATCTACTATTACTGACATTAAGACCAACTTGAATAAAGATCACTTGATCAAGGCATTCAGTTACTTTAGAAGTCATATCAATGCAGTAATTGAAGTCGATGCTAGTTTTATTGAATAATCTTTTCCCATGTGTATGTAAGAATATGAGTACAAAATTTTCTTAAAATATATTTGTTTTCCTTAAATTAAATTTTTTTTCTCAAATATCTGACACACCCTATATGTGTGTGAGTGTGCGTGTGCACATGTGTGTGTGTGTGTGTGCACGCGTGTGTGTATGTATGTATATATATGTGTGTGTGCAGTGTTGCCAACTTAAAATCAGAATTTTATGCTAAATTTCAGTAGAAAAAATACCAAAAAAAATGCTAAATATGACAAAAAAATGCTAAAGATTATAATATCAAAAAGCTTAATTTTTATTAACTTTTTTAAAATTTTATTCAGCATTGAGATATAATTTCTTGAATTTCCCTGATTTGATCACTTTCAGCTGCAGTGCCTAGGTCTTCACTTCTGTATATGTTAATTATATGTTAATTATATGTTTTGGAATATCAAAGTTTTTGCAACATTTGCTGTATCTTCTCAGGCCATATTTTATAGACAGTATTGATCTAAACATAGGAAGATGCATTTTGTTTTTCAATTTTGATTTGATTACGCCCATACTACTAAACAACTGTTCAACTTCTGCATTTGAGTTTGGCAATGTCAATAGATTAATGGCAAAATATGCAACATCTCTAATAGGGTTTCCTCCAGTAGCATCTTTATATTCCAAGACTTCCAGCCAGAATGTCTCAGTATTAGACATATTTGTCCATTTAACTAAATAAATGCTATCAAACTGAATTTCAATTGAAGCAACTTTTTCTTCATTTAAATGCATTGCTTCTAAGACAGGTAAAATTGGCTCTTTGAAATGCTGAAAAATATTCTCTACTGAAAAACATTTCATATTCCTCAGTATATTAATATTTCCTGGCAAATGGTGCTTGAGCTCTTTATACAGGCAGAGTAAAAATTGTTGTCTCTTTTGCAAATATTATTTTTTTCGGTGGCTGTTACAGTCTTCTTGATAATCATTTTTGCTATCTTTCTCTTGAACCTGTAGCCTAAATTTGGTTCAGGATCCAGAAATTTTTCAATAGGAGCATCCAGATTAAGAGGGTCAATTCTACATGTTGGCAACACTATCATATTAGCAACAGATTTGATCAAATTTGAAAGATTAGCTACATATACGTTTCAGGATTAAAGTAAAGTTATATTTACTTACTTATTTCTCATCTGCAGTGCAGCATTTTGAAATATAAATTTGAGAGTGTTAGGATTAAATATGTACGCAATTAAGTGTCATTGCATAACCGATATTCAACGAACACTTCCAAAAATATACAGCTGAATGTGAACACGTATTTATCCTCAATACCCACGGGTGTGTTACGAGTAATCCTGCAAAAACTGCAGTTTTTCATCAGAGAGTAAATTAACACTCCCTAGCTAATCTACTCCATACTCTACCATCAAAATCTACTAGAGTGGCTTGCGTGGCAAATATAGTATCTATTTTGCGTCGGGACAAATCAGAATTTTTCATGCTGAAAACCAGGGCTTGATTAAGAACACTCGGGTTGATAGTGGCATAGTAGCTCTCTATATCTAGTTGCAAGAATTTACTATTCTTACTATATATTTATATATATATATATATACACCGGTAGACTGTTGGGTAAAGGTGAGTGTAGATGAACTGGGCGAAGGGGACATTCAAAACTGTCCTGTCCTGTCCTGTCCTGGGTTCAAGCCTGGTCAGGATGGGAAAGAAGGTTAGAGTCTTTTTATTTATACAAAATTATAAAAAAAAAAACAACATAATTCTACATAGAGATTGAAACCTCTACCTTCATACAAGGTTATTAGTTAAATTACTAACACCTTTACCTATTAGGCCATCAGACCAACACCTGAAAAACAGATTGAAAATGAGACACTTAAATCTATTTTTATTATTGTTTGGACACTATTATAGATTTAAGTATCCCATTTTTGACAACAATTAGTGGTGGGACCTGGTAGACTAGTAAGTAAAGGTGAGTGTAGATGAACTGGGTGAGGGGGACACCCTGAACGCTCCTGGTCAGGATGTGGGAGTCTTTGTATTTTTTTTTTTCGTTTATGTAAAAATATTAAAAAATATATTTCTGAACTCTCCTGTGCAGGGTTCAAACCTGGTCAGGATGAAGGAAGAATGCAAGATTATTTTTATTTTTTATTTGTTTTTTCGTATATGCAAAAATATTAAAAAATATATTTCCGAGAGAGAGATTGAGACCTGAAACTTCAAACAATATATAAATATATATATTTGTATATATATATATATATTTATATATTTATATATATATATATATATATATATATATATTTATATATTTATATATATATATTTATATATATCTGCGGGACAACCTGTTGAGAGCCACAGACCAGATCTGTGGCTGGTGTAAAGTCCCCTCTCGACCCAGAGTAACATGGTGGTGGAACAAGGATGTAGACGGGGCTATTAGACAAAAGAAACAGGCTTGGAAGGACTGGAAGAACGGTGGTAGCAGGGAATTGTACCAATCTGCCAGAACGAAAGCTAGGCGACAGGTTTATTTAGCCAGAGGTGAAGCAGATAAGAAAAGATTTGCCAATGTTCTGCGCCGTGAGGACCAAAGACTCGAGGTATTTCGTGTTGCAAGACAGTGTAGGAGAGAGAATAGTGATGTTGTAGGAGAGAAATGTGTTCGCATGGATGATGGTACGCTTGCACTAAATGAGGCTGCAAAGAAAGAGCTCTGGAGATGCCACTACGATAGATTGCTTAATAAAGAGAATGAATGGGAGAAAGAGAGCCTGCCGAATGTCGACCCAACAGAGGGACCAGCTATCCGAGTTGACAGTACCAGGGTAGATAAAGCAATTAAGAGTATGAAGACAGGGAAAGCCCCAGGCCCATCAGGAATCACTGCAGAAATGCTCAAAATATCTGGCAGTGTTGGCTACAGCCTAGTCACCCGTATTACGAACCAGGTGATACACGAAGGAGTCATACCCAATGACTGGTGTAGCAGCACCATAGTAAACTGCTACAAAGGTAAAGGTGACGCTTTAGATACAAATAATTACAGAGGCATCAAGCTGTTAGATCAGGTTATGAAAGTTATGGAGAGGGTCATAGTCCAACTAATTAGGGAGCGAATCAATTTAGATGAGATGCAGTTTGGGTTCGTGCCAGGTAAAAGCACCACTAATACCATATTTCTAGTGAGACAGCTGCAGGAGAAATATCTAGCCAAGGATAAACCTCTGTACCTGGCCTTCATTGACATGGAGAAAGCCTTTGACAGGGTCCCCTGATCCCTTATCTGGTGGTCAATGAGGAAACTTGGGATAGAAGAATGGTTAGTGAGAGCTGTGCGAGCCATGTACAGAGATGCTGTCAGTAAGGTGAGGGTTGGAAATGAGTACAGTAATGAATTCCGGGTAGAGGTAGGGGTCCACCAAGGTTCCGTCCTCAGCCCCCTCCTATTTATCATAGTCCTCCAGGCGATCACAGAGGAATTCAAGACAGGTTGCCCCTGGGAGCTCCTCTATGCTGATGACCTTGCACTAATTGCACAGTCACTATCAGAACTAGAGGAGAAGTTTAAGGTGTGGAAGCAGGGACTAGAATCGAAGGGCCTTAGAGTCAACCTAGCAAAAACCAAAATCCTAATAAGTAGGAAGGTAGATAAAACACAAACCCCTTCAGGTAGATGGCCCTGCTCAGTATGCAGTAAAGGAGTAGGTAGTAACTCTGTAAGATGTACCCGGTGCAAGCTATGGACACATAAGAGGTGCAGCAATATCAAAGGCAGATTAACTACAAAGTTAGTTTTTGTATGTGGCAGATGTTCAGGTGCAATAAAGACTGTAAACAAACAGGAAACAACTTCTATCTCATTCCAGGGAGAAAAACTAGAGGTAGTTGATAGCTTCCACTATCTGGGTGACCAAGTTAGTAGTGGGGGTGGGTGCGCTGAAAGTGTAACTGCTAGAATAAAAATAGCCTGGGCCAAGAAACCATTATGGTGTCATTTGGCCCCATAATAGGTCTGTGCGGTCATCTGACAGGGACAGTTTCTTTAATTAATTTATACGAATTGTATGCATGTTTGTAACGGTTAGATGGGAGTGGGGAGCGCTAGGAATGTGGCTTGTGGAGGTAGAACCCCTAAAATGTTGGACTAGTTGATTACATGGACTCCAGTGGTCAACTGGCACCTATTTTATCGACCTCTGTGGAAATTGAACTCGAAACATAAAGACAAACATAAAGCCAAACATTTCGCCAGCTCTCTTTACTTTCATTTGACTGCGGCCATGCTGGATCACCGCCTTTATAGTCGAGCAAATCGATTCCAGGACTTATTCTTTAGAAGTCTAATACTTATTTTATCGGTCTCTTTTGCCGAAACCACTAAGTTACGGGAACGTAAACACACCAGCATCGGTTGTCAAGCGATGGTGGGGGGACAAACAGACACACAAACATATATATATATATACATATATTTTGAGGGAGGGGACTAGTCGATTATGTTGACCCCGTGGCGTTTTAATTCATCGCCCCTTATAGGTTGAAAGGAACAGTCGACATCGGCGGAATTTGAACTCAGAACGTAAAGACGGACTGAACACCGTTAAGCATTTCGCCCGGCGTGCTAACGATTCTGCCTTCAAAAATAATAATAAAGTCCGTAATCCTTTCAATTATACGCACGAGCGGGGTGGTTAATTATATTAACCCCCCAATGTTCGTCTTTTAATTAATAATCGGTCCTAAAGGGATCTTAGAAGCTAAAATGCATTTGTCCAGCGAAATTAAAGATTCTGATCGGCGAGAAACAAAGGGAAGTAACTCGTCATGGTGAAAATAGAGACGTTACAGATAGATGGCGTTGGTGTTGGTTTGTCATAGTAATGGCGGCGAAAATGGCGGTAGGAACTCGTTAAAATTACTCTTTTACTTGTTTCAGTCGTTTGACTGCGGCCTTGCTGAAGCACCGCCTTTTTTAGTCGGTCAAATCGACCCAGGACTTACTTTTTGTAAGCCTGGTACTTGTTCTTTCGGTCTCTTTTGCCGAAACCTCTTAGTTACGGGAACGTAAACACACCAGCATCGATTGTTAAGCGATGCTAGGGGGATAAACACAGACACACATACATATATATATACATATATATATATATATATATATATACATATATATATATATATATATATATATACATATATTTTGAGGGAGGGGACTAGTCGAGTATGTTGACCCCCTAGCGTTTTAATTCATCGCCCCTTATAGGTTGAAAGGAACAGTCGACATCGGCGGAATTTGAACTCAGAACGTAAAGACGGATTGAATATAGTTAAGCACTTTGCCCGGCGTGCTAACGATTCTGCCTTTAAAAATAATAATAATGTTCGTAATCCTTTCAATTATACGCACGAGCGGGGGGTGGTTAATTACATTGACCCCTCAATGTTCGTCTTTTAATTAATAATCGGTCCAAGAAGGATCTTAGAAGTTAAAACGCATTTGTCCAGCGAAATTAAAGATTCTGATCGCCGAGAAACAAAGGGAAGTAACTCGGAGAAGCCAGAGTAAAATAGAGACGTTACAGATAGATGGCGCTGGGGTTTGTTGTTGACATGTCATAGTAATGGCGGTAGGAACACGTTAAAATTACTCTTTTACTTGTTTCAGTCATTTTGACTGCGGCCTTGCTGGAGCACCGCCTTTATAGTCGGTCAAATCGACCCCAGGACTTATTCTTTGTTAGTCTAGTTCTTATTCTCTTGGTCTCTTTTGCCGAAACCGCTAATTTACGTTGACGTAAACACACCAGCATCGATTGTCAAGCGATGGTGTGGGGACAAACAGACACAAACATATACACACACATACATATATACAACGGGCTTCTTTCAGTTTCCGCCTACCAAATCCACTCCTCAGAGGAACGGTTAGTGAGAGCTGTACAAGCCATGTACAGGGATGCTGTCAGTAAGGTATGGGTTAGCGACGAGTACAGTGAAGAGTTCCGGGTAGAGGTAGGGGTCCACCAAAGATCAGTCCTCAGCCCCTTCTTATTCATCATAGTCCTCCAGGCAATAACAGTGGAATTCTAGACAGGATGCCCCTGGGAGCTCCTCTATGCTGATGACCTTGCACTAATTGCTGAGTCACTATCAGAACTAGAGAAGTTTCAGGTGTGGAAGCAAGGATTAGAATCGAAGGGCCTTAGAGTTAACCTAGCTAAAACCAAAGTCTCAATAAGTAGGAAGGCAGACAAACCACAAATCCCTTCAGGTAGATGGCCCTCTCTATCTGTAGAAAAGGCATAGGTTAGTGTAAGCTATGGACACATAAGAGGTGCTGCAATATCAAAGGAAGGCTAACTAGGAAGATAGTTTTTGTATGTGGCAGATGCTCAGGAGCAATAAACACTGAGAATGTGCACAGAACAGCTTCCGTCACATTCCGGCGGAAAAACCACAAGTAATTGATAGCTTCCGTAACCTAGGTGACCAAGTCAGTAGCATGGGTGGATGCTCTGAAAGTGTAGCTGCTAGAGTAAGGATAGCATGGGTAAAGTTCAGAGAGCTCCTACCTCTGCTGATGACAAAGGGACTCTTGCTCAGAGTAAAAGGTCGACTGTATGACGCATGTGTGTGAACAGCCATGCTACATGGCAGTGAAACATGGGTTGTGACTGCTGAGGACATGTGTAAGCTAGCAAGGAATGAAGCCAGTAATGTCAGTGTACATACACGACAGAGTGTAAGCGCCCTGAAAGAAAAGTTGGACTTAAGAAGCTTCAGATGTGGTGTGCAAGAGAGACGACTGCACTGGTATGGTCATCTGTATACATGCATCTCTTCGTTTGTCTATTTCCACAAGCAATTGCCGGCATTGTTTCTAATGGAAATAACTCTTATAAACATTCTTTAGTTATCTCCCTTGACGTAATATACAGCCATGATAAATATTAATAGATGCAGCTATGTAATAAC
>NC_142956.1:8871509-8874070 GCF_046866305.1 Octopus bimaculoides
ATCATCATCATCATCGTTTAACGTCCGCTTTCCATGCTAGCATGGGTTGGACGATTTGACTGAGGACTGGTGAAACCGGATGGCAACACCAGGCTCCAGTCTGATTTGGCAGAGTTTCTACAGCTGGATGCCCTTCCTAACGCCAACCACTCAGAGAGTGTAGTGGGTGCTTTTACGTGTCACCCGCACGAAAACGGCCACGCTCGAAATGGTGTCTTTTATGTGCCACCCGCACAAGCCAGTCCAGGGGCACTGGCAACGATCTCGCTCGAAAATCCTACAGGAGCCAGTCAGGCGGGTACTGGCAACGGCCACGCTCAAAATGGTGCATCTGATGTGCCACCCGCACAAGAACCAGTCCAGGGGCACTGGCAACGATCTTACTTGGCTTGCCGGGTCTTCTCACGCACAGCCCATTTCCAAAGGTCTCGGTCCGTAGTCATCGCCTCGGTGAGGCCCAATGTACGAAGGTCTTGCCTCACCACCTCAGCCCAGGTCTTCCTGGGCCTACCTCTTCCACGGGTTCCCTCAACTGTTAGGGTGTGGCACTTTTTCACGCAGCTATCCTCCTCCATTCTCACCACATGTCCATACCAGCGCAATCGTCTCTCTTGCACTCCACAACTGATGCTTCTAATGTTCAGCTTTTCTCTCAAGATACTTACACTCTGACGGGTATTCACATTGACATTACACATCCAACGGAGCATACTGGCTTCATTCCTTGCGAGCTTACGTATGTCCTCAGCAGTTACAGCCCATGTTTCACTGCCATGTAGCATGGTTGTTCGTACGCATGCGTCATACAGTCTGCCTTTTACTCTGAGTGAGAGTCCCTTTGTCGCCAGCAGGGGTAAGAGCTCTCTAAACTTTGCCCAGGCTATTCTTATTCTAGCAGCTACACTTTCAGCGCACCCACCCCCACTACTAACTTGGTCGCCCAGATAGCGGAAGCTATCGACTACCTCTAGTTTTTCACCCTGGAATGAGATAGAAGTTGTTTCCTGTTTGTTTGCAGTCTTTATTGCACCTGAACATCTGCCACAAACAAAAACTAACTTGCTAGTTAACCTGCCTTTGATGTTGCTGCACCTCTTATGTGTCCATAGCTTGCACCGGGTACATCTTATAGAGTTACTACCTACTCCTTTTCTACATACTGAGCAGGGCCATCTACCTGAAGGGGTTTGTGTTTTATCTACCTTCCTACTTATTAGGATTTTGGTTTTATCTAGGTTGACTCTAAGGCCCTTCAATTCTAGACCTTGCTTCCACACCTGAAACTTCTCCTCTAGTTCTGATAGTGACTCCGCAATTAGGGCAAGGTCATCAGCATAGAGGAGCTATATATATATATATATATATATATATATATAGATATATAGATATATATATATATAGTTTATACAAAACCCTGAATATGTATACGTATGTATACATATTCAGGGTTTTGTATAAACTAGAGGTGTTTCTATTGGGGTTTTTTTGTGTACATATACGCATTATCATTTATATTTTTACTTTTACCCTTGTTTTTACTCTTATTAATATTATTTTTAAAAAACGTATCAATATGCATTTACGTATGATTTTTGGGATATATGTACATTTTTGTGTACAGACGTATTTAATTATACATACGTTTATTTATATATTCATATATGAGTGTACTTGTGAATAACTATGGGAGCGTAGTTGTGCAGATGTATTTTTTATATAAAAAAATATATGTCTATATTTAGATATATATGTGTGTGTGTGTAAATATACACGTGTGTATATGATTGTGTATACAAGTTTATGTGACTGTGTATGTATATGTATGTATGTATATGTATATATATGTCTGTGTATATATATATATATATATATATATATATATATATATATATATGTATATTTATATATATATAGATATGTGTGAGTGTGTCTGTGTGTATGTATGTATATATATATATACTTGTGTGGGTGTGTGTACGTATGTTTGTAAGTGTATATATGTGTGTATATGTATACATATCTATGTATATGTGTGTGTATGTATCTATTTCTATTTATACATGTGTATATATATATATATGTATATATGTGTGTATGGGGACATGCACACATATGTGTATATTTGTATATGCGTGGGTACATATGTGCATATGTGTAAATGTGGGCGTTTGTGTGTATATATGTGTGTGTATATATATATATATACACATGTATATGTATGTATATGTGTGTATATATGTGTGTATATGTAATTATGTATGCCTGTATGTTTATGCATTTATATGTATGTGTTGTCCAACCCACTATCCGGTAGCGTCCAATTCTCTCACGCTTTTTTTCAAATGAATCACGTCATAACCTTATCCATCTATTGTTTTCATACTCAGTCATAATGTCTTACGTTTAAGATGATTCCCATGCATTCCCTGAAGAGAAGGTTACAATTTTAATATCACAGATCCCTATGGATCACACAGGTTGTAATCCTTTGAAACATATGTAGGAATAAAGTATGCAATTATAACATGTGTTTTCTCCATTCCTTAAATTTTTATATATAA
>NC_142956.1:8874570-8877070 GCF_046866305.1 Octopus bimaculoides
ATATGTATGTATATATATATATATGTATATATATATATATGTATGTATATATATATATATGTATATATATGTATATATATATATATGTATGTATGTATATATGTATGTATATATATATATATGTATGTATATATGTATATATATATATATGTATGTATATATGTATTATATATATATGTATGTATATATGTATGTATATATATGTATGTATATGTATGTATTATATATATATATATGTATGTATATATATATGTATGTATATATATATATATATGTATGTATATATATATATATGTATGTATATATATATATATGTATATATGTATGTATATTATATATATATGTATGTATATATATATATATGTATGTATATATATATATGTATGTATATATATATATATATTATGTATATATATATATATATATATATATATATATATATATATATGTACATATATATACATATATGTACATATATGTACATATATATACATATATGTACATATATATACATATATGTACATATATATATTATATATACATATATATATAAACGGATTATGTACGTCTGAATGAAATTTGCCGTGCGAGCGACGTCAGTTACCATGTAAACGCGTTTAAAATAAGAATATGGAGCTAGGGGAAATAACTCGTCATATGTATTATTTCGTAAGGGAGGTAACTTGGTATGTATCTTATCGATAAACATGAATCTAGTTTGTGTGTGATTTTACACCGATACTTAGGATTTTGAGGTTTTCGCATCAGCACCCATGTATGTGCCTCTATCCTGGCTTTTGGCCCAGATGGTGCAGTCGAGGGGAGTTTAACCTTACTGCCCTCGTCTGCACCTCATGCCGTGTTGTGGGGTTCATCTGGTATTATGGAGAGGAGAATGTTAGTTCGTTTACGAAGATGTCTACGTTCGCATTACTCTTTTACTTGTTTCAGTCTTTTGACTGTGGCCATGCTGGAGCACAGCGTTTAGTCGAGCAAATCAACCCCAGGACTTATTCTTTGGATGCCTAGTACTTATTCTATCGCTCTCTCTTTTGCCGAGCCGCTAGGTTACGGGAACGTAACCACACCACCCTCGGTTGTCAAGCGATGTTGGGGAGACAAACACAGACACACAAACATATATACATATATATAAATATATATATATATACACACACACACACACATACACATATATACGTCCGGCTCCTTTCAGTTTCCGTCTACCAAATCTACTCACAAGGCTTTGGTCGGCCCGAGGCTATAGTAGAAGACGACTTGCCCAAGGTGTCACGCAGTGGGATTGAACCCGGAACCATGTGGTTGGTAACCAAGCTACTTACCACACAGCCACTTGCAAGTATTTCAAGAATATAGTGGTGCTTGTAATCCAAAGGTAGGACTGACCCCAGAACCATGAGGTTGGGAAGTGAGCTTCTTATTTCCTTATTTCTTTATTGCCCACAAGGGGCTAAACATAGAGGGGGACAGACAAAGGGGTTAAGACGATTACTTCGGCCCCAATGCGTAGCTGGTACTTAATTTATCGACCCCGAAAGGATGAAAGGAAAAGTTGACCTCAACGGAATTGAACTCAGAACGTAACGGTAGACAAAATACCGCTAAGCATTTCGCCCGGCTTGCTAACGTTTTCTTATTTCTTTATTGCCAACAAGGGGCTAGACATAGCAGGGACAGACAAATAGATTAAGGCGATTACATCGACCCCAGTGCATAACTGGTACTTAATTTATCGACCCCGGAAACGATGAATGGCATAGTCGACTTCCGCGGAATTTGAACTCAGAACATGATGACGAACGAAATGACACTAAGTAATTTGCCCGTCGTGCTAACGATTCTTATTTCTTTACTGCCCACAAGGGGGCTACTTCTAGGGATTACTTCGTTGCAAAATTTACCCATTTGTCTGGAAGTTATCCGGAGACAACGTCGGGGCCACAATTGTGTGGGTCTGCCGTTTTATGCACCTTTGAGTTCTTAAACACCCTCTGTAACATGCTGGTTGGGTACCACAACATAGTTACAAGGTGTCGGGGTATTGTTCCTCCAACCGTATGAACTCTTAGCCAGGCAATTTCAGGACAGGAAACCTGGAGGTTCCAACCAGACACGATACTTCGCTCTCGATATATTCGCACAGAATATTTCATGTTAAGCATTCGCGTAAGTATAAGGGGATATGATAGTAAGGAGGGGTAAATAAAATTTGTACGTGAAATATTTCTTTCACCTATCAGAACAGGGTTTGAAATTTGGTTGAGTGGGCAGTCAGAATATATTAAACCCGAAGCTTGACTGGCACTTATTTTATCAACAACAAAAGGATCAAGGGAACCATCGACTTAGGTGTAGTTCGAACTCAGATCTGCTAACGATTCTGCCTTCAAAAATAATAATAAAGTCCGTAATCCTTTCAATTATACGCACAAGCGGGGGGTGGTTAATTATATTAACCCCTCAATGTTCGTCTTTTAAT
>NC_142956.1:9059570-9070534 GCF_046866305.1 Octopus bimaculoides
AGCACTGTGTCACTTACAATGATGAGGATTCCATTTGATCTGGTTAACAAAACAGCCTTCTCATAAAATTAATGTACAAGTGGCTGAGTACTCCACAGACATGCATACCTTTAAAGTAGTTCTCGGGGAGATTCAGCATGACATAGAATGCATAAAAGCTGGCCCTTTGAAATACAGACACAACTCATTTTTACCAGCTGAGTGAACTGGAGTAATGTGAAATAAAGCATCTTGCTCAAGGACACAACACACCACCAGGAATTGAACTCCTGACCTTATGAATGTGAACAAGCATCACCATCGTAAGTGGTGTCCTTTCTTTCCAGTCTTCAATGAAAACATGCCCAGCCACGAGGAAATATTACCTAGCTGAGAAAGCATGTGGGCTGGCAACAGGAATGGCATCCAGCTATAGAAAATCTGCCTCAACAAATTCCATCTAACCCATGCAAGCGCAGAAAAGTGAACATTAAAATGTTTCATGAGACTTTTGGGAATATCATAGAGATTGTGTCACAAATAGTGCAGGTGTGGCTGTGTGGTAAGGAGCTTGCTTGCCAACAAAATGGTTCCAGGTTCAGTCCCACTGCATGGCACTTTGGGCAAGTGTCTTCTACTGTAGCCTCAGGCTAACCAAAGCCTTGTGAAAGAAGCCCGTTGTATGCGCAGGAGTGGCTGTGTGGTAAGTAGCTTGCTTACCAACCACATGGTTCCGGGTTCATTCCCATTGTGTGGCACCTTGGGCAAGTGTCTTCTACTGTAGCCTCAGGCCAACCAAAGCCTTGTGAGTGGATTTGGTAGACAGAAACTGAAAGAAGCCCGTCGTATATATGTATATATATATATATATATATATGTGTGTGTGTGTGCGTATGTTTCTGTGTTTGTCCCCCCACCATCACTTGACAACCGATGCTGGTGTGTTTACATCCCCATAACTTAGTGGTTCGGCAAAAGAGATTGATAGAATAAGTACTAGGCTTACAAAGAATAAGTCCTGGGGTCGATTTGCTCGACTAAAAGGCGGTGCTCCAGCATGGCCACAGTCAAATGACTGAAACAAGTAAAAGAGTATATGTATTTGTGTGTATTCCCTCCCTCTCCCACCATTGCTTGACAACCGACTTTGGTGTGTTTACATCCCCATAACTTAGTGGTTCGGCAAAAGATACCAATAGAATTAGTACCAGGCTTACAAGGAAGATGTCCATTGTTGATTTGTTCAACCAAAGGCAGTGCTCCAGCATGACCACAGTCAAATGACTGAAACGAGTAAAAGAATAAATGAGGAAGTGAAAAGAAGAATAAGGCAGGCAATAGGACCCTATGAGGGTCCTATGTCATTCGCTCATCAGGGATGGCCAAAACAATTCTTCAGGGGACAGTCAGAGGTAGGAAAACAACATCAGTGAGTGGAAAAGATGAGAGAGGCAGAAGATGGGTGGAGGGATCTGGTCACAAGGTCATCAGTGCTACCCTGACTGTCAGCCAGACGACAGGTTATGTAATATGATGTTTTTTCTGCTTTAGAAGCTTGTCTGTTTAACGTCTGTTTTTTGATGCCTGTATGGGTTGGATGCAAAATTACTTGAGGCAGCATTTTATGGCCAGATGCTCTTCCTGTCACTAACACTTAGTTGTTTTATAAGTAAAGGATTTTTTATTCCACAGGTCCTCAGAAGTCCAGAGTATCCTATAATGTGACAAGAAATGTAAATATCTGATTGTAATTTTGCTCAGGTGGTGAGAAGCAAACCCTTGGGATGACAAGATTCATGTACACACATGGTTAAGAAACACACTTTGCATCTCCCATGGGCTTGGGTTCAGTCCTATTGTGTGGCATCTTGGAGAAATGCCTTTTACTATAGACCAAATCCAATCAATGATTTGTGAGTGAATTTGGTAGACAGAAACTGTGTGGAAGCCTGTCGCATATGCACCTCTATATATATATATATATATATATATATATATATATATATATATATATATACATATATATATACATATATATATATGTATATATATATATATATATATGTATATATATATATATAATGTGTGTGTGTGTGCAAGCATGGCTGTGTGGTAAGTAACTTGCTTCCCAACCACATCGTTCCATGTTCAGTCCCACTGTGTGGCACCTTGGGCAAAGTGTCTTCTGCTATAGCCTCAGGTTGACCAAAGCCTTATTAGTGAATTTGGTAGGTAGAAACTGAATGAAGCCTGTTGTATATATCTTATAACTTATAAAATTGAAGTGGCAGGCTGGGCTAGCATTTGATAAAATGGGAAGGGTGCAAGAGTGATAGTATGAGGGGAAAGTGTTGCATAGAGAGTGTGACTGATATTGGAAGGGGAGGACAGTTGTGTAAGCGACAAATATGAAGTGGCAGTGGGATCGTAATGTTAATACAGTTGTCATTCAGCGATACACTCGTGCTTCAATCTCTGTCTCCCACTCTCTTTCCCTCTGTCTCTCACTCTCTGTCTGGTTGTCTGTCTTTCTCCGTAACACACACATAAATCTATAGACAAGTATTGGACAATGTTTAAACTGAAATTATCTGGAAATAACCAAAGTATTCCTTTTTTTCCCCATTTATGAACAAACTGCTAAATACTTGGAGTGAATTCACTTTTCTTTTCATGTAGACAACATTTCAAGTCAACATTGAAGATGAAGTACCTTATTAATTTCATTTTTATTATTTACAAAATTATAATCACTCATTCATCTATCGCAAAGTTAGAAAGACAAATTTCTAAAAGGGAAATTGCTGTAATTTAGTATCTTACCCCTTTTGGTGTTGTAATTTTTCCGTCACATTCCCTTCACAAAACTATCTAAAATTTAAACTGAAAGTGAAGTCTCTTACTGAATTTATTGAAATATATTCAACAATTACATTAATTTATTAATTCACACCTTTAATAAAGTCATAGTTGATGGTAACTGTATGCTTAGAGCTGTGTCACTCTTGCTCAAAAACAACAAAAATTACTGAATTCTTCAGGAAGAGTCCGTATGATACATACGCAATAATTGTAAAAAATGGAAATGTAGTTGTGGCCGATGCCAATGCCACCTGACTGGCACCCATGCTGGTGGCACCAGTGCTGCCTATTTGAAAAGTGTGGTGCTAGGAAGTGGGACAAGGAATCATTAGGTATGTGTTGTTCTAAAGGTAAAAGTCCATTTACCAATAATTGAGCCTCCAGAACTTATAAAACAACTTCTTTTGGGTACCACTTCAGAATTAAAACACTTTCTTAAAAATATTTGAGTACACAATTCTACTTTTCAGTTGACATCATTTGGGGCAAAAATTATTAGGGAAAGTGGGTTTATGCCAACTTTTAAAGTTCAAGGACAAATTTATCACAGAATTGGCTTTCTTAAGCCTTTAAAGATCGACAATTTTTACAAATGTATTTTATAGGTGACGTTCAAAAGGAAGTACAATGTCAAAACAAGAATTGTCCAAGTTCAAGATTAGAACTTATTTTTAAGTTGCATCAAATGTTTCACAAAGAGAATTCTTATGTGAGAAGCTTTCAGTATGTTTTAGAATATATTTCAACTGCAAACTTTTTTAAGTTGGCATCGATGCCAACAAAAGACCAGCCAGAGGACATGTCCATTGATTCCATGTTCCTGAGTGTAATGAAGGGACTATTATTATGGTTGGAGAACAACATAGTAAACAAGATATTGTTTTGAAATATCATGACAAGAGCATTACGTTCATAAATGAAACTCATACAATATCCCTTGTTTTATGCTAACAGAGAAGATGGATACAACTTTGGAGGAATCAATTCCAAAAGGACTGTATCCTGTATGGATTATTATGTTTATGGATTGATGATTCAAAGTAATTCGATTAATCATCTTCACTATTGCCAAGATCTTTTTCACCACTATATTGTTGATATGTATGCCAAAATAGAGTCGGAGAGGTTATGCTACATAAAAATGCACCAAAAAGAACTACGTTCAGAATCTTACATGCATTTACGGGATGACATTAACAATGATATTGCTGGGATAGGGCTTGGACAACTTTGTATTCTCCCATCCAGTTTTACAGGAAGCCCAAGATATATGCAATAAAGAAACAGGTTGCCATGATTTATGTGCGTAATTATGGACGTCCTGAACTTTTTCTAGACACTACAAGAGTTTTTTTTATCTCAAGGTTTTGAAATTGATGGACTTTATAAATGGTTTTTGCAGAAAATTCAAACTGATGAGATTGATTCCATAATCGCAGCAGTAATTCCAAACTCCACAAAAGACAAAGAACTTTATGAAATTGTAAAATCGAACATGGTTCATGGCCCATGTGGTGACTTCAACCCAACTGCACCTTTCATGAAAGACAAGAAGTGTACAAAACATTATCCTAAAAATGTCATTAAAGAAACACAAACAGGTAATGATGGATATCTATCATATAGAGGAAAGGCACCACAAGGTGGAGGTTTTGAAACAAAAATTGGTCACCATACAATTGGTCATCAGTGGATAGTGTCTTACTGCCCTCTTTTGTCTAAGATATTCAATGCTTACATAAATATTTAGTATTGTAATTCTTAAAGGAGTGGCTGTGTGGTAAGTAGCTTGCTTACCAACCACATGGTTCCGGGTTCATTCCCACTGCGTGGCACCTTGGGCAAGTGTCTTCTACTATAGCCTCGGGCCGACCAAAGCCTTGTGAGTGGATTTGGTAGACGGGAACTGAAAGAAGTCCGTCGTATATATGTATATATATATATATGTATGTTTGTGTCTGTGTCCCCCCAACATCGCTTGACAACCGATACTGGTGTGGTTACGTCCCCATAACTTAGCGATTCGGCAAAAGAGACCGATAGAATAAGTACTAGGCTTACAAAGAATAAGTCCTGGGGTCAATTTGCTCGACTAAAGGCGGTGCTCCAGCATGGCCGCAGTTAAATGACTGAAACAAGTAAAAGAGTAAGTACATTTGTAAATATGTTAATAAGGGTTTGGATGCTGCAATGTTCACACTTCAACAACAGACATTTCAAGATGATGTGGCACGCTTCCAAATGGGGTGGCATATTTGCAGCAATGAGGCTCCTTGGAGAATATTTGGTTTCCCCTATTCATGAATGATATCCTCCAGTGAAACAACTCTCTGTTCATTTAGAGAATGGGCAAATAATATATTTCACTACAGAAACTGCTGCTCAGCAATCTCTAGCTCCAAGAAAAACTACATTAACAGCATTTTATAAACATTGCCAGAAAGACTCTTTCACTGAAACCCTCATATTACCATAATATCATCATGGAACAACAAACAATGGACTCGCAAAAAAAGAGGCACTGAGGTTGATGGTTATCCTGATATCCGATTCGACAATGTTCTGGGAAGAGTTTGTTCTGTGCATCCAACTCAGTGGGAATGTTTTTACTTACGTTTGCTTCTCCATGAAATTCATGGTCCCACATCTTTTATCGACCTTTGAACTGTTGATGTTTGTGCTTTGAATAGAGAAGTAGCTTTTATGTTATCTTTGTTACAGGATGGTAGTCATTGGATGGCAGTTATGTCAGAGGTTTCTGTGTCTTGCACAGGAGGCAATTTAAGAACACCATTTCCCATTCTCCTTAAATACTGTAATTTAGGGGATCCAGTGTCAATATGGCTAAGCTAGAGAAATTATCTTGTGGAAGATTACAAATACCAGATTTAGTTACAATACCTGACATGAAAATAGAATACAGTGACGAAATCTACAATGTTGCATTAATTATCATTGAAGACAAAGTTGTTTCTATGAAAGGGAATAAATTGCATGGACTTCCTCATACCAATCGTTCTGAACTTGATAGTTTAAGAAAATATCTATTAAATGGGACTTCCTATGACATCGAAGACCTCTCAAGATATGTAAGTGAAAATGAACCTAAATTGTTGCCTGAACAGAAAGTATTCTATAATACTATACTAGAAAGGGTTTTTGATCAAATGGGTGGGCTTTTTTTTTTTTTTTTTGATGCTCCCACAGGAATTGGCAAACCATTTGTCACTAAGCTTTTACTTACCAAAGTGTGATGAGAAAAAATAGCTTTGGCTGTTGCTTCTTCAGGCATTGCCGCTATTTTACTCCTGGGAAGAAGAGCAACTCACTCTACTTTCAAATTGCCCTTGACTATAGCTAGTATTGAGACATGAGTTTGTAATATTAGCAAAACATCTGGGACACATTCTAAAGAAATGTCATCTCATTATTTGGGATGAATGTATGATGGCCAACAAAAGGTCTTTGGAAGCTCTGAATTGAAGCTTGCAAGATTTAAGAAATTCTAAATTATTAATGGTTGGGGTTACCACTGTACTCTCAGGAGACTTTCATCAGACTTTGCCTGTAATTCCAAAGGACACGAAAGCAGATGAGCTAACAGTGTGCTTGATGTCCTCCTATCTGTGGAGACATGTAACAAAAATGAGCCTAACTAAGAACATGAGAGCCATTCTTTCGATCTGAAAATATATGCAAACACAACATTATCAAAGCAATCCAAAGTGGACCAAGAAAATATCTCTAATATATATTCTTACTACACAACCACACCGGCATCCCTGCCAGTTAAATGACGATGATGGCAATATATGGTTCCGATCGAAAATTATCAGCACTTTTCAGACAATTGTGGTTCTGTTAGTGTATATGTTTTCATTCATGTGCGTTAACTACAGTATTAGAGTGGTTTAGCTCTTCTTTCTAGCAATGTAGGTGTTTCCTAACACCCTGGTCACATTTAGTGACTCATTTTTGGTGAAACATTGCAAACTGCTGTTTATATTAATTTTATATATACACATTAGCGAATCATCAAATAATTTGGATGACAGAAACAATAAATACTAATGGTGAAACTGAAAGAAGCCTGTCGTAAAGAGACGGGGAATGTGAGAGGCAGAGAGTGAGAGAGAGAACGAGAGAGAGAGAGAATGTGTTTACTGAAGGAAACAGCGAATTTTAATACTTTGTTCTTTAATTTTTACCTGTCACTTAACGCATACACTTTAGTGAATTAACTATTGTATGCTCAGTTAAGACTTTTACAATATGTCCAACAACAAATGAAAAACTAACAGGTGATAGCTAAAGTGTTCTTTTAAATTTGTTTTCAAATCACTATATGAAGATTTATTAAAACTTTACTAACGTACCGAAACAACAAAACTATAGACAATGACTTTCATTTTCTTCCATAGATGAATAGCTCATCATTGCTGGGCAATTTTTGCATTAGAATGTCTTCTATAAATTTTTATTTATTCCATGTCAGACCATGCCTTCCCAGACAGATCGGCCTCTTGATTAGGACAGATTTATGCAAGGTTTCATTAAAAGGTTCCTTGATGTCCTTTTTCCTTTTTAAATTATTTACATGTCTGCTCGACCGTTTCACAGGACTTTCTTCATTAAAACTTTTCAAAACTTCAGAAGTTCTTACAACTTTGGTCGTCGTAATGTTTTGCTTGTGTTTGTTTAATAAAAGTTCCCCCTCCTAATGATTTTGCTTTCATTTCGTGATAGACAGCTATCATGCAGAAAATCCTTCCAAATCCTATTTTCTGATTAGGTAAAATTGATTAAACTTTAAACCTTAGTAACATTTTACTGCAATTTTTCTGGAGCAAATAAATAACAAAATCTGATTTAACATAGAAAATTATTTCAATATACCAAATTTGAAAAAATTTCAATGTAATTTTAAAATTTCGCAATGTGACAGCAACAGGGAAGACCCTCAAAATTGATAATAATCAACCATCGTCAATCCTCTCATCCTTCCAACTAACCACCAATTCAACTTTGATATTACCTTACCATTACAATCAATTAATTTTATGATTCAACTGTATTTGTAAATCTATTTGTAATTTAAATGGGAACTAAATAGGGAACGGGATAGGACATGAAACAGTGTAATGGGAACAGGAACAGGAAATAACCCCCACTTTTCTGGGTATTACCAGGTAATTCAGCTAGTGTATATATATATACTAGGTCTTATTAATAAGTATCCGGAGTGTTGCCATAGTAACGAAGCAAAAGCACGCAGAGTAAAGCTGCTTGGCACAGATTGACCTTGAAGTCTGCTGTGCATGCACATTAAATTTTAACATTCTGGCTCACTGCTGCTGTTTACAGCAGCGCTTGGAAGGAAGGTGTGTAGTGTGTGATAGTTGCATGACAGAGAAAGTTGTTCAGAGGCCTATGCAAAGTTGTAGAAAGTGTATGGAGGAGTGTATGAGTTGTTCAGACGTTTCCAAGATGGCCAAAAAACATATCGATATCGACAAACGTTCTGGGAGACTTGCAACCAGCAGAACTGAGAAAAACATCACAGCTGTGAGGGGAAATCATCAAATCACCATTCATGCATTATCAGAGGATGTGCAGATTAGTTACGGCTCAGTTCATTATTACTGATGATTTGGGTATGAGACTCGTGTCTGCCAAGTTTGTGCCAAAACTGCTTTCAGCTGACCAAAAAGACACTTGGGTTTCAGTTGCACAAAATATCCTTGATTGTGTTGAGAATGATGAAAACATTTTCAAAACTTTTTGTAGGCCTCTGAGCAGGTATTGCCAAGCGTTTGGCAAAATTTGATGCAGATTCACTGCATTTTCCATCTACCAAATCTACTCACAAAGTGTTGGTCGGCTCAAGGCTATTGTGGAAGACACTTACCTAAGGTGCCAGAAAGCATGTGGTTGGGAAGCAAACTTGCCTGAGAGTTGAAAAAAAAAACCCCAAAAACTCACAGATATTTTAGGTCCAACAGCAGTTTCCACTATACTTTCTTGTCAACTGAACACGATGCACAGGAAACTTTGTAGACGTTAATTACAGGTACCGATCTTACTATCAGGTGGTATATTCAACCCACCGTAGTCGAATCACCACATTAGTTACCTTTACCACCTTCAACTTCACCACTGCCTTAAAAAAAAAAAAAAAAGCACCTTTCCGCTGTTTTCCACATATTAATCTTTCCCTATCGATTTATAAAACACTTCTGGGATCTTTTTTAAAACGGGGGCCACATTTTTCATTAACGAAACACTTTGAAACTTGGAACATGTTAAAGTTGTCGTATTTCTGTAATTTCAACCAATCACTGACGTCCATTCAGCCGATATACATTAAGTGCCGACTACATAAACAAACGATTCTGAAACAATTAACCCTAACCCTAACCCTAACTCTAACCCTAACCCTAACCCTAGGGTTAGAGTTAGGGTTAGGGTTAGGGTTAGGGTTAGGGTTAGGGTTAAAGCAAATTTAAAATGAAAAAAGCAAATAAAACGAAGAATCGTTTGTTTATGTAGTCGGCACTTAATGTATATCGACTGAATGGACGTCAGTGATTGGTTGAAATTATCGAAATAAGACAATTTTTTACATGAAATAAATTCGAATACAAAAACATTTTTCTGTTCTATAACACAAAATAGATAAGTATACGAAGTTTGAAAGTCTTTCGGTACCAAAAACACTACGTAAAACATTAATGAAAAATGTGGCCCCCGTTTTAAAAAAGATCCCACTTCTGTAGTCACAGGACCGCTGAACTCTCATCGTTCACTTCATTGGATGTAATCAACCAAGCATTAGGACTTCGTTTTTAATTCCTAAGAATCAAGTCTTGTAAAAAATATAAAAAGTGTAAGAGTTGCTTCCCTTGCTTTTCCAACACCGTCCTTCTTTTAGATTTGTTTTCAGTCATTGGACTGCGGCCATGCGGAGGCATCTCCTTAAAAGGTTCTGACGAAAAAAATCGACCTCAATCTTTTATTTATTTTTCTAAAATTTGGTGCTTGTTGTAATGGTCTCTTTTTGCCGAACCGCTAAGTTACAGGGACGTAAGCAAATCAACACCGGTCGTCAACTGATGGTGGGAGAGACAAACCATGCACACCCACAAAAAATATAAATAATAAATGATTGGAAATTGAACCGTCGAATGTGTTAGATAATGGGGTATCAAGACAGTTTGACTCTCCTCAACCACAACAAAATATGTATTCTTTTCCTTGTTTCAGTCAATTGACTGCGGCCATGCTGGAGCACCGCCTTAAAGAGTTTTTAGGAGAAGAAATCAAACCAAGGACTTACTCTTTGTAAGCCTAGTACTTATGCTAGCGATTTCTTTTGCCAGACCACTAAGTTGCAGGGACGTAAACACGCCAACATCGGTTGTCAAGCGATGGGAGGGGAGGCAAGCACAGACACACACGTGTATATACATACATATATATACGTTAATATATGCATACATATATATATATATATATATATATATATATATATACGTATATATATATATATATATACGTATATATATATATATATATATACGTATATATATATATATATATATATATATATATATATACGTATATATATATATATATATACGTATATATATATATATATATATATACGTATATATATATATATATATATATATACGTATATATATATATATATATATACGTATATATATATTATACGTATATATATATATATACGTATATATATATATATATACGTATATATATATATATATACGTATATATATATATATACGTATATATATATATATATAAGTATATATATATATATATACTATATATATATATATATATATATATATATATATATATGTATATATATATATATATATATGTATATATATATATATATACGTATATATATATATATAGTATATATATATATATATATGTATATATATATACGTATATATATATATATATATATACGTATATATATATATATACGTATATATATATATATATATATTCTATATATATATATATATATAGTATATATATATATATATATATATATATACGTATATATATATATATATAATATATTT
>NC_142956.1:9071034-9146034 GCF_046866305.1 Octopus bimaculoides
TGTGGACCCTTTAAAATCATTAATATCTCTATCCATTGCTATAAGCCTTGAATAGTACATAATCATTTTAGTGATTAGCCCAATCTTCTTTGGTCTAAAACCCATGTTTTAACTCTTCTTCTAGTTCAGTCCACTTTATAACTCCCCTATGGAGGCAGTGTTTGTTACGTTTAGCAGCTTTCAGCTGTTCTTGTTTCCTCTAAGTCCTTACCATTTTCTCCGTTGGTGGTGGACCCAAATACAGAGCAGCTGCCCTATTACCATGGTCTTTTGCTTATTATACGACATCTAGTTTAAATTTGATGGTATAACAGTGCCTTTTTTGGTTTTCAGCCATGGGTTTTGACTCTGTACAAAATTTACCACAAATAAACTTACTGGTATGTTATGGGAAACCGTACCCCAACACTTGCCCCCTCTTAGATCAGCTGTATAGTTGTTTATATTTTGGGCAAGAGAATTGCTAGACAGGATGTGAAACTCATATTTCTGGATGTTAGTTAATTACCATTTAATAGTGTTGTGTCATCAATATTTGTGCGTAAATGATGTTTTGTGTTATCACGACAGGCCACAATGTGGAAAATAAAGGAAAAAGCACTAAAAGAACCAAATACAAATGAATGACCAGGAAAGGAACACAACGAGAAGGAGGCACTGTTGTAAAAGTGAAGCCCCCGATACATCATTTAATCTGAGTACCCCAAAGTGGAAAAGCGCAGGAAAATATACTTCCAGAAGGAGGGAAAAGGACATAAGATCAGGCCTCCAAATAAAATATATGAGATAGATGAAAGATGGAAGGGATACTGGGAGCTGGCCACGGATTTGGGAAGTCTAGCAATTTTTCCACTTATAAAAACAACAAAAAGACCAGACTTAGTCATATGGGACACAGAACAGAGAATAGGAATCTTGCTAGAACTGACAGTACCATGGGAAGAAAACATCGACAATGCAGAGAAACGAAAGGAGAAGAGATATGAAAAATTAATCGAAGAGTGCAGAGAACAGGGATGGACTGTCGAGTACTACCATCTGGCAGTGGGGGCTAGAGGCTTCATTGAAACAAAAATGACAACGCTATTCAAGAGAAGATTTGCGTTTTCAAACTCGGAACTGAGAAAACTGATAAGGAGGATACAGGAGGCGGTCGAAAAAGCCAGCTTCTATATATGGCTGAAGCGGGAAGACCGAATATGGCTTGAAAGTCATAACAAGTCTAGGTGAGACAGGCTGACACTGAAGTTGCTTCGCGCCCTCCATTGTCAGTTAAAGTTCAGACAGTGTCATGTGACAACTTGCTGGGGCTACTTGCTGGAGCCTAGCAGCGGGAAGTTTAGACAGTGTCATGTGACAACTTGCTGGTGCTGCCTACTGGACCCTAGCAGCGGGAAATTTAGACAGTGTCACGTGACAACTAGCTGGGGCTGCCTGCTGGAGCCTAGCAGCAGATATAAAAAGGGGAACTTGACATGACGATCAGTCGGACGCTGACACTCGTTGATGCTGCGTCGAAGAGGCCAGGGAATAGAAGAAAGAAGACATACACCCAACACCAGAGCTGAAGACACCTCCGAAAGGAGGGGCCCCGCCACGTCAAAACGGTAGAAGAGTAGGGGCCGAAACTGGACGTGGTTCCTCCTGATGATGTCTTCAGCTAACTGGATCCTATAAAGGAGCTGTTGTGGTAGCAGACCACGAAACATGGTTGAAATTCCTCAGATTGCAAATGGCTGCCAGTCGGATGAAAGTTTATTAAAATTCCTTTCAAATTTCTATGACCATTTTTCATTTATATAATGAACGAATGTTTTTTAAAGCTAACCCAGCTGTTAAATAATTTAATACATATATCAGGTGTGGGTTATGTATATTGGGAATGGAGGTGAGTGAGATGATGTCAGCTTCTTTCATAACTGCCAACATATCGTAAGCAATTTTTTGTAAGTTTGTGATAACAAACTGTGATAATTCAGCTTGTTTGCAATATTTTATTATTAATAACAGAATTTACTGTAATAATTTGGCTTGTTTTCATTATTTTATTATAAGCAACAATTTTTGTGCCCAAGGAACTTACCCAGTGTGCTTGTCCAGCCCCCTAGTCTACACCGCTCAGTCTCCCATCCATAATATGGCCACACTAGATGCAAGGCAATTTTTTGATACATTTAGAAATAAGAAAAGTGCGTCCAATCTGCTGGCAAATACGATATATGTATGTATGTATGTATATATATATATATATATATAATATTAGGGACAAAATCCAAAATTACAGGTAAAAACTCAATTAAAATCAATTTATAAAAAATTAAAATTATATATGTATGTATGTATGTATATATATATATATATATATATATATATATATATATATATACACATATATATATACATATATGTATGTATGTGTATATATATATATATATATATATATATATATATATATATATATATATATATATATATATATATACACATATATATATACATATATGTATGTATGTGTATATATATATATATATATATATATATATATATATATATATATATACACATATATATATACATATATGTATGTATGTGTGTATATATATATATATATATATATATATATATATATATATATATATATATATATATATATATATATATATGTTAAAAAAAAGACAAAAAAGGATAACAAAAAACAACGACGTGAGGATGTGATACGGATGGTGTTATTAGACGCTCGGGAAAGGAAAGAGAGAGAGTTTGACGTTTCCGGCGGAGCCCTTCGTCGGAAACGAGGAAAGTTCAAGGAATGGAAAAACGGTGGGAGAAGAAATCAGCACCGATGCCCACGAGGTTACATTGTGGAAGGACCGGAAGAGGAAGTGGTGGAGGAAAAGTTCTTTCTAAGACAGGAGAGTGAAAAAGGGAGGTGAATATGTGTGCGTGTGCGAGGGTATGCAAGTGTGGGTGTAATAACAGAACGTGTGTGCGCGTACGTATGTGTGTGTGTGTGTGTGTGCGTGGTTTGGTTGTTTATCTGCAGTGTGTTTGTGTGTGTGTGTGACGTAGTGGAAGGAATTAGTAGCAGGAATAGTTAGTGGGTGCTTATGGACAATGGTCAGTGGAAGCTAAGCAGGCAGTTTTTGAGTATGTGTGTGTGCGTGTGTGTTTGTATTGTGTGGGTGTGATTTCCTAGCAGTGTGTGCCTGTATTTTTTGTGTACGTGTGTGTGTATATGCGTGTGGTTAGCTTTTGTGGATCGCACGTGGGTGATTTCGTGTGTGTGTGTGTGTGTGCGTGTATGTGCATAGTATGTGTTCGTGTATGTGTATATATATATATATATATATATATATATATATATATATATATATATATATATATATATATATACATACATATATATATAAAGGTTAGCTGAGTTAGAGGTTAAAATAACTGCCTGAGGGATAAACGATGGTGGGAGGGACAAACAACACAAAGCCAATGTTCTAGGGAGACACACACACAACATGACTTGATTCTCATCATATTCAACCTTTCCTTCTTTTCTTGTCTCTTCTTTTTAATTACTTATTTGTTTTCCACTCTGATGAAGCTCCATGATTCAAATCGGTTTTATTACCAACTATGATGTATATTTTTAGCATAATAATGGTGATACCAAAGAACATCGGCAGTAGAAACAGCTGTTAGATGGGATAGTCTTTTTGTAAATAATTAATAAATAATAATTGATGCAAGTCAATTGTTGTTCATCAATATTATATCCATTTTCTGTTTATATATATATATATATATATGTGTGTGTGTGTGTCTGTATATATATGTGCGTATATATATATATAAATATGTATATATATATATATATATATATATATATATATATATATATATATATATACATATACATATATATATGTTTATATATGTGTATGTGTGCGTGTTTAATTTACAGGGAAAGATCTGGAGAAATAGTTACCAAATGTCACATAACCACTTTAAGATGTTAGTAACCACACATAGATGGGTAATAATTCCAAGGAGAAGTGAGACGTGTTTTGGAGACCATAAGAGAAATGGAAAATGGAGACAAACGCACACAATGTTATTTAAATCATATCCCTGACATATGTTTCAATGGATACATTAAAATTAATCAAGGAGGAAAAATAATGTGGAATAAGGTATCAATCTCATCAGGGAGGAGATTATAAATAAGTGTTCATTAATAAGACTTTTTTATAGATGTAAGAAATTATGATATATAAAAAAATAAAAGGTAGATAGGGAACGCCAGTAATTTTAAAATACCATTAAGAAATTTGACATCATAGGATGAGAGAAAAAGAGAAGAAAGAGAGAGAGAAAAAATAAAAGGAGTAATGGAGGAATAAACAAATAAAAAGTGAATGATCTTGACAAAATTTTCCAGTCCAAAGAAAATTGTTTTATTACAGTCTTTGAGATGCCAAATTAGTTTACTAAGACCTGTAGTATTATGTTTATTAATATATTTAAATGTAGAAAGATGATGGGCTACACATTTTTTAATTTCATGGAGGAAATATCAACATAAAAAATTCTTTAGTTCCTGAAGAAACTTGGCATTCATAAGCAACATTTTGAGAACGCAAATTTTATTCGGATCACAATTACAATTAATATTACTAATGATATTATTATTTAAGGTGTGATTATCATTATTAATATTACTGTTATTGATCAAAATTCTTTTAACGTTAAGAATATAGTTGTTATGTGAAGAGATAATTTGTAGGAAGTTATTAGTGTTGGGAAAACCAATTCTGATATGATGTGCGTTGAGAATAGAGTGGTACCTCAAATTTTTGGGGAAGTTCCTTTTGATGGGTTCACGTAACAGGTAAGGAATTTGTTTGCTATATGGAATAACAAGCCAAATAGTTTTACTACAGTTATGCAATTTATAGGGAGATTTCTCATTAATAAAAAAAAAACTGGAGTTTTTTTATTTTTACAGAAGAGTGGATAAGTATAGTTACCTCCCTTAGACTGTTTATTTTTAAATTTACCAAGATTAGCTTTTTGAATATTTCGATAAAAAGAATTATCAGATTATTATCCATGAGTATTATTATTATTGTTATTAGTACAGCTACTATCAACCTGATTATTAGAGGTTAAACTAGGATCAAGCAGGTTACAATACTTAATTTGCTGCTTATATCCTGCCTTTGGTAAAGACAAATTATAAAAGTCAATATTATTATTAAAAATATTAACATTAGCGGATAATTTAGAGAGTCTAAGCGAAATGTTTTTAACTAGATTTTTAGTTATATTAGTAGGATTATTGCTAAAAAAACTGATATCTTTTAGATTAGTCGAAGGTTTACGGTATGGGAAATACAAAGCTGTATTTGATTTGAGTGTAAGGTCGAGGAAATTAACTTTTGTTCTATTATTATCAAAGGTAATAACTTAGGTGCATATAACTGAAGAATTTAACCAGATTATTTTTAAGAATTTGTAATTTTTGATTAGAGATATTTTGGAGGTAAAGAAGATTGTCGTTGCGATGTAATCTATGGAGGATGTATGAGAATTGGACAGCCATTTCAGATAGATTATAAATACCGACCAGATCTGAAACTTGGGCAGAGTTGCTAGCTCCTATTATCATATCAACGCAATCAGGTCTATCTTTCCAAACCCCAAATTTATTATCAAATTTGATAATATATTTTGTAGCTGCTAAAACAACATTAACTTCATCTAGGGTGAGGCTGGATTTATTATGCATGAACCACAGGGCTTTGTTAAGGATTATGGGATTAATAGAGGAATAATAACTACAAATATCAAACTGGATAAATTTAGCGTTTAGTTTATTATCAATAGAGTTGAACCAGTCTACTACCCGGAATGGATTAGACCATAAGTTAAGTTTAAGTTTGTTCATTAAAGAAAGCATGTACTTATCAAGAATATTTTTTGCTAAGTAAACCGATATTGGAGCTGGAAGGACAGATACGATGGAGAGTTGGATTATTGAAGAAGTTAGGTTTGTGGTCCTCTGAAATAAAACGGAGTTGCTTTGGATTTAAAGGTTCAGTCTTCATTTCATCATCATCATCGTCGTTTAACGTCTGCTTTCCATGCTAGCATGGGTTGGACGATTTGACTGAGGACTGGTGAAACCAGATGGCTACACCAGGCTCCAATTTGATTTGGCAGAGTTTCTACAGCTGGATGCCCTTCCTAACGCCAACCACTCTGAGAGTGTAGTGGGTGCTTTTACGTGCCACCCGCATGAAGGCCAGTCAGGCGTTCCATAATTTTCTTAGCTTCCAGGTTGGCTTTCCTGATAGCATTTTTACCAGTATATTTTTTGCATTTCCTTCCCGAGTAATTTTAGGTAATAATCCGTGTTTAAATGATACAGGTTGCCAGTTTTATCTAATTGAACAAGTAGACGTTCCATGTTGTTAATTTCCTTTGTAATATTATGTAGATATCTCTAATGTCAATTCCTTAAGAGGGAATGGTGGAATTTAACATTCTTAACAATAGACCTGAGGTCAGATTCAAACTGTTTTAATCTTGGGTTCGGAGGAGGATTACTTTTAGATTTGAACAGTTTTGGTTGAGATTGTTCTCTTATGATAAAGGCAAATCTTTTGCACCTCTTTGAACAACTATTTATCCTTTTTTCCAAACACACACTTGTTAACACCTATAAAGAACGTGTTTACATCGGAAAAAACACACATTTAGCTATTTCAAATAATATCTGCCCCCTTTGCCTAATAATATCCATAACTTTTACTTTATTCTTTTCATTCCATACATCCCTTTCATTCCTACCCATTTGTCATTCATTTTTTATTTATTCCTCCATTACTCTTTTTATTTTCTCTTTCTCTCTCCCCTTCTTTACTTAAATTTAATTTACATTTTTTCATCATCATCATCATCGTTTAACTTCTGCTTTCCATGCTAGCATGGGTTGGATGATTTGACTGAGGACTGGTGGACCAGGAGGCGACACCAGGCTCCAATCTGATTTGGCAGAGTTTCTACAGCTGGATGCCCTTGCTAATGCCAACCACTCCGACAGTGTAGTGGATGTTTTACATGCCACCGGCACGAGAGCCAGTCAGGAGGTACTGGCGACGGCCATGCTCGAAATGGTATATTTTACGTGCCACCTGCACAGGAGCCAGTCCATCGGCACTGGCAACGATCTCGCTCGAATGTCTTTTCACGTGCCACTGGCACAAGTGCCAGGGAGGCGACATTGGTAACGATCAACGTCCACGCTCGAAATGGTGTATTTTACGTGTCAGAAATTTAATACTCTTAACATTTAAGGTAGTATTGAAGCTAATTTATACTTGAAGCTCGTATTTAAGTTGAGTGGAATAAGTAAAACAATTAAAGGGCTATTCAAGAAAGGGGAAAACTCCTAGCGACGTCAAATTTCTTAACAGTATTTTAGAATTACTAGCGTTCTCTATCTACCTTTTGTTTGTCATATAATATATATTATAATTTCTTACATCTATAAAAATGGCTTATTAATGAACACTGTTATTTATAATCTCCTCCCTGATGATATTGATACATTATTTTACATTATTGTGCCTCCCGGATTAATTTTAATGTATCATTAAAACATAAGTCAGTGGTATGATTTAACCTCTTTGATTACTATGTGTGGAGTGCAGTTGAGCAAGAGACCAACAAAACTCCTTGTAACACCAAAGATGACCTGAAGGCAAAAATTATGGCAGCATTCACCAACTTAAACAAGGAGACCATCCAGAAGAGTTACAGGAGATTCTTAAGTTGTCTGGAGGCAATTGTTGAAGCCAATGGCGATTTTATTGAATAAATTTACTCTATAGTATTTCTATATATTTTATATTTTTATGTAATTTTGGTAAATATATCTGTTAAAATGAGATGTCAGTGTTAATTTCATTTTTGTGTAATTTAGACGACAGTTTATTCACTGCATCCTATATGTATATATATTGGAGCCTGGTGTAGCCATCTGGTTCCACCAGTCCTCAGTCAAATCGTCCAACCCATGCTAGCATGGAAAGCGGACGTTAAACGACGATGATGATGATGATGATATATATATATATGTACACATATGTGTGTGTGTATATATATATGTATGTTTGTGTATGTATATAGATATACATTGTGTGTGTGTACAATATGTACACATGACAAAGCTTTGGTCAGTCCTAGAATATAGTAGAAGACATTTGCCCAAGGTGCAAAGCAGTGGGACTGATGCACAGCCACACCTAAAGTTACTTCAAAATAAAAACAAAAAATAATAAATAAATGAAATAAAATGTCAACAAGACTTCTTTAATTAAAGCAAGCAAGAAATATAATTATGACCTAAAAATTGTTGTCATCAAACGGGTACAGATGTAGTTATGGTTAACATAACGATCAATATGTTAATGAAGGTGAACAAATCTATAGGAAATTAATGACCTACAAATACAAATATATTTCTATTTTGATTTGTTATTTTGATTTTGTTTTTCTTGTTATTTTTTTTGGTGGGGGGGGGGTGCCACTATTCATTGTCTATAGGCAGTCTTGTTTTTTATTTTCAAAATATCACAAAATATTTGAAGAATTTATTATATCCAAGTGGTTTGTCTAGTAAAACAGGAGCAGGGGTAGAAATTAATGATTTTTATTATTGTTTTTTTTTTTTTTTTACTTGTTTCAGTCATTATGCTGTGGCCATCATGCTGGGACACAGCCTTGAAAAATTTCTAGTCAAATGAATTGACTCCAGTACATTTTTCCCCTTTTTTAAAGCCTGTTACTTATTCAATCAACATCTTTTGCTGAACCACTAAGTTACAGGAATGTGTTTCACCATCACCAGTTATCAAGTAGTGGTGGAGGACAAACAGACACAAAGACACACACATATGCATCACCTCTTGTACTTACACCTCAGATTCATCATGGCATCTGATGTGACGTTTTAAACCAGACAATGATCTGAAAAGACACCCACATAGATTGCATATCGTTTTATATATTCTCATATGTATATCTAATATAATAAATGCGAAAATTAATTTCTGTTTGTCAGTGTCACACTTTGACCCCCTCACTATTCAATGACACTTCCTCGTGCTGGGGTGAGAGTAATAGTAAGCATAGAGATGGTGAGGGCAGTGGCAAAGGCAGAGAGAGAGAGAGAGAGAGGCAGAAATTTAGGGAGAGTTGATGATGTTTTATTTAAAGTAGTAGTGTTGGTGGTGGCAATGGGAGTAATTATAAGAGAGAGAGAGAGAGAGAGAGAGAGTGGGTATGTGAGAGAAAGAGGGAGATGATGTACAACTTTCCTGGATAGAAATTCCTGTGGCCAGCATAAATTTGTTTTATTTTTTGCTTTCTTTAATATATAAATATATATATGTGTGTGTGTGTGTGTGTGTGTGTGTGTACATACACACAAACACACACATATATAGAAAATACACTTTAATTGAAATACAGTTTCTCCAAAATTAAACATATCTAATATAATAAATGTGAATGTCAGTGTGTCACACTTTTTCATATTTACTCCTAGAGGCCATAACGCAACATATCATACCATTTTGGAATCAAGTGAGTAAATCAAAAACATTCCGGGCTGAATCCAGACCCACAATCCTGAAATTTTGGATTCTTATGTTTTCATTACTGTAACTGTTTCCAGCAATTTTTTTACATGATTTTTTGCGACAAATATGATGATCATTGGGATATGACTCTGGAGGAAGCAATTGCAACAGATTCTCCAAAACAAGTCAGAGATCTGTTTGCGGATCTTCCCATTTGGGGTTAGTTACTTAAAAGCTACATACTAGCTTAAAAGAAAATAAATGAGAAATTTATACACAACCACAGGAAATGTATAAATATCTCATTTATTTTCTATGTATGCTCTGCTGAAGACGGAAAAGCCATTGGGTAGATCTAGAAATTAGCTACTCTAGGGCTATCTATTTTATTAATAATTTCAATTGGCCTGTTGCATCAAACTCAACACATGTTTGTGACTCTTTTAGACGATTTAGCGTCTATTTCTCAGCATATAAGCTAGAAAATTTTTTCTAAGCCCTTATTATAATCATATATATATACACACACGCACACATATATATATTTATACATGCACACACAATCATATATGTGTGTATGTAAATAAATATGCGCACATTTCTGCATGTATGTCTGTGTGTGTGTGAGTGCCACACCTCTCCCTTGATATAGTCACGTGAACTGCATCTGATATATTTATCGGACTGAAAAGCACTCCCTCACACTTATTTCCTGTTCTCTTGACTAATTAAATAACAGAGACAAATAACTTTTAGCTAAGTACGCAGATAACAAATTTGAAGTACTTACACAATTACAAATTAAGATTTTTTAAAGTTTTTGAACGCCAGTCATTATAGGCAGAGGTGTGATTCTGTAGTAAGAAGTTTTCTTCCCTGCCACATTTCTGGTGAGACGATTTAGCGTCTATTTCTCAGCATATAGGCTAGAAAATTTTTTCTAAGCCTTTATTATAATCATACTTATAATTTCACCTTAGTTAGTCTTCCTTTTTAATATGCTGGGCACTGATAAAATTTTTTCAAAAATTTTTATCCTCTATTATATATACACACACACACACACAAATATATATATATATATAAAATATATTCTTTTGCTTGTTTCAGTCTTTTGACTGCGGCCATGCTGAAGCACTGCCTTGAAGGGTTTTAGCTGAACAAATTGATCCCAGAACTTAATTTCTTAAGTCTAGTGTTTATTCCATCAGTTTCTTTTTCCAAAGTGTTAAATTATAGGGGCATAAACACACGAAAACTAGTTGTCAAGCAGTGATGAGGGTGGGGTGTGACAAAGACCCAAACACACACACGTAGATATATATATATATATATAAATATATATATATATATATATATATATATATATATATATATATATATATATATGTATATATATATGTATATATATATATATATGTATATATATATATATATGTATATATATATATATATGTATATATATATATATATGTATATATATATATATATATATATATGTATATATATATATATATATATATATATATATATATATATATGTATATATATATATATATATATATATATATATATATATATGTATATATATATATATATATATATGTATATATATATATATATATATATATATATATATATATATATATATATATATATATGTATATATATATATATATATATATATATATATATATATATATATATATATATATATATATATATATATATGTATATATATATATATATATATATATATATATATATATATATGTATATATATATATATATATATATATATATATATATATATATATATATATATATATATATATATATATATATATATATATATATATATATATAAATTCAGAAGAATTTATATATATGACAGATTTCTCTCAGTTTCTGTCTTCCCAAATCCATTCGCAAGACTTCAAGCATTTATGCACATATGTGCATGAACACATATGCATATACTCACACACTGATATATTCATATACACACGCACGCATGTCCTTTCTTTACCCAGATGGGGACAAGTCTGTGAGAGGGTTTGTTTCAAAAAAAAAAAAATAATAATATATATATATAACCCACTGAAGTCCCTTTATTTTGTGAATACCAAAGATGTCTGTATGCATCTTAGAGTCCCTTCCAGTATGTGAATAAGCAGAGGTTTAGATTTTTCCCCCGATAAATATTCAGTTTTCCTCCGGGAGGAGATTTCTGGAGACTTCTTTGGAGAGGCCATGTTCGACTGGTCCGGTACTGTGATATCTGGAATGGGCATACAAGCTTCTTCGGTACGTGGAGGAGACAATGTGTTCAGTCTGGTGAGCTGTGCTGCCGACATTACGACTACTGGACATCCTGCAAGAAGCATATAAATACACATAAATATACACATATGTATAAGTTGTATAAATAAACACACACATACAAACGTTCTCTCTCTTGCCTATACACACACACAAACAAACACACACACACACACACACACACACACACACATATATATATATATATATAGTTAATAAGAGAGACAGAAGATGGAAGATACAAGAATCTTTATTGATCATTATAATTGTTTCAATCTATCAAGCATCAATCCCTTGAGGGTGGGACTCTGTAGTGATCAATAACTATTCTCATAGATTCCAACTTTCATCTCTCTCATTAATTATATATATATATATATATATATATATATATATATATATATAAACACACACACACACACATATATATATACATACATATAGTGAGAATTTACAAAAAGACAAAAGACGAAGACAAGTGTGCAAACAATAAACAGATGTATTGGTTTAACGCTTGGGAAGTGAGAAAGTCTTTTATGTTTTGAGCCTATGCTCTTCGACAGAAAGGAACACAGAAATAAAGAGGGAGGGAATATATATATACATATATATATATATATATATATATATATATATATATATATATATATACATATATGTGTGTGTGTGTATGTACATATATATACACACATACATGTATATATAAGTAATAACACAGATAAGATAGGTTGAGGTTCGCAACAGACATGTTCAGACATGTTCTTTATTGATGAACAAAAATATTACATCATGTTAAAAAATAAAATACGTCTTCATCAAGTGAATTACAAGTAAAATTTAACAGTTGACATAAAGAGAACATGACACCAGTTTAGTCCCACCACCATCTAGGTTACAGTTGAGAGAATGAATAGTGAATGCTATTTCAAAGTGTATAAATGAATTTGAAAGTGTATAAATGTATATATTTGTGTATTATATATAAGTGTATAATGTATATATTTGAAAGTGTATAAATGAATTTGTTTAAGGGATTGAAATACAGGAAGAAAAGAAAAAGAAAAAAGGTGAAAAAGAGAAAAAGAAAAAATTCTCATTCACTTACAGCAGAGGTTCTCAACTAGAGTCCAATGGCCCCTGAGAGTTCATATAAGGTTGGGGGGGGGGGGTGCAGTCCATGCAACAAAATTGTAAATTGGGGATCCACAACAATATTTTAAGGGCTCCTGAAAAGATTTTGCTTTGGATGTATTGGTATTGTTGTTGGCACTCCTTCGCTTACGACGGCGAGGGTTCCAGTTGATCTGATCAACGGAACAGCCTGCTCGTGAAATTAACGTGCAAGTGGCTGAGCACTCCACAGACACATGTACCCTTAACGTAGTTCTCGGAGATATTCAGCGTGACACAGTGTGACAAGGCTGGCCCTTTGAATTACAGGCACAACAGAAACAGGAAGAAAGAGTGAGAGAAAGTTGTGGTGGAAGAGTACAGCAGGGTCCGCCACCATCCCCTGCCGGAGCCTCGTGGAGCTTTAGGTGTTTTCGCTCAATAAACACTCACAACACCCGGTCTGGAAATCAAAACCGCGATCCTATGACTGCGAGTCCGCTGCCCTAACCACTGGGCCATTGTACCTCCACTGTATTGGTATATATTGCAAGAAACAGCTAGGTTTCTCTCTCTAACATAGTTCAACCTACACAAGTTAATGTGTTAATAACAAAATAGGAATTTTGAAAGCTGTTTCTATAAAACTGTTTTAAACATAGAATGGCTATGGGAGTCCACCAGAATAAAATACTATAGTAATCAAAAGAGTCCAGAGATAAAAAAAATGGTTGAGAACCTCTGAGGATATCAGAGGGTTTTATAGACTAACAGTCAATGGGACGAGATGGTCAGCCATTATTTGGTGGCATCAAGAGAAGCAAGGGAAAGGAAAGATTGTAAGTAGAGTTAAGATGGGGTGTAATAAAGGTAATATGAACTAAATTGAAAGCACAACCAGGGAACCAAGAAGGTTATACACACATTCACTCAGATGCATATATAGACACATGCACAAATTTACATACACATACCTTGTGTATGTGCATCTGATAAGGTGGTTATTCAAATTTATATATATATATATATATATATATATATATATAATAGATAGATAGATAGATAGATATATAATATATATATACATATTATATATATCAACATCATCATCATCATCATCATTTAACATCTGTGTTTCATGCTAGCATAGGTGGGATGGCACCAGGATTTTTACAGCTGGATGCCCTTCCAAACACCAACCACTTTACAGTGTGGACTGGGTGCTTTTAAGTGGCACCTGCACTGACAGGGTCACCAAATACATGCAAGACAAAAACTTTTAAGAGGGGGAGAAGCATTGGAGGGGGTGATGATGAAAAAGGTTATAGTGAGACAGATATAGGTGTCTTGCTGAAGAGGAAGTACAAGGTTACCCGGCAGGAGAGCAAAAGATTAGGAATGAAGACAGAAACAGGTGTGCTACTGCAATGAAAATACATGGTTGCCCAACCCGAGGGAAGTGCAGGAGAAAGAGAGAGAAAGAGAGTGGGAAACCACAGGATAGAGATGGTGGCAAAATGCTGGGCATACTCACAAGGAATGGGGATCAGAGTATAAATGAGATGGTTGAGTAAAGGAAGAAAGAGATATAGATATTGGCAATCGTCTGTAAAAAATATAAATCTGAAAGGAGAAGCACACTCTTGGATATAGAACAGTATATATTCCTACTTCATATCTTTAAGAGCTCTTGGGTCAACAGGTTTTGGGATCTGACAATACACCATAAAGCTAAACCCTTTATGGACGAGAAACCTAAGGTAATCACATAAACTAGCCTTCCCCATTTTTAATATATATATATATATAAATAGATAGATAGATAGATAGATAGACAGATAAGGCAAATGAAAGATGGAAGATGGAATATACTAGAATTTATTATTAATCACGACAATTGTTTCGACACATGTAGCATTGATTCCTCATGGGTGGGACACTCAACAACTGGTTCAGGAGCATCCAGTGGTGCAGATGTATCTCATAAATAAATAAATACAACTCGTTAAAATAACTGTTCCACAATGTAACTGCCTGTTTTATAGAAAGCAGCCAGATGGAGGAAATATCTTTATATAGAAGATTGAAAATAAAATCGTGGATGACAAAAAGAGAAATGAACAAACAATCCAGCGAGAAAAGTATTGAAAATAACCGTTAACAGATATGGATCTGGAAATTATATTGTATAGTTTTGCATACCTTACTATGGACCAATTAATGCTGTACTTCATCCTATCCTCCTTCAGTTGCCATACAAAATCTGCCAAAGATGTTAAATGTTCTCTTATTGATTGACTTAAAACTGGCAACATGGTTACGATAATGATTCTTAAATGAATCAGCTGACTGCCCAATGTAAACATATGGCTCTTCCTTGTGTGCACAGTACATTTATATACAAGATTTGTACTCATACAGAGATTCATCAAAGGACATTTTGATTTTTCTCTGCATGAGCATTTATCATTTTTATTTGTATATAAGGCACTCCTGACTTCATTAAACGGCGTTGTTACCGTGCTAGCTGTATCATAAGTATTTCTACTACTACAAATTGATTGTAATTGGTGTCTATCATTACGGTTTACATCTCCTTAGATGGTACGGATATGGTATTTCATTATGCATCCATGATATACAACAAATTATGTTAAACGTTTTTATAAGTCAAAACTGCATTCTACTGTGTTAGCAGTGATCCCTACAGATTTTCTATAGAAATTACAACCAGCACTGATTTTCTTATGTTTCGTATCCAATATATATATATACACACATACACACGTATATCGCTGATGCAGCCGATGACAGTACCGCCTGATTGGCACTTGTGCCAGTGGAACATAAAAAACACCATCTGAGCATGATCGTTGCCAGGGCCACTGACTGGCTTCCATGCCGGTGGCACATAAAAATCACCACTCAAGTGTGATCGTTGCCAGTGTCACCTTACTGTCACATGTACTGGTGACATGTGAAAAACAACATTCGAGCATGGTCGTTGCCAGACTGGCTCCTGTGCAGGTGGCACGTAAAGAACACCTTTAAGCGTGGTTGTTGCCAGTACCGCCTGATTGGGCCTTGTGCCGGCGGCATGTAAAAGCACCCACTACACTCTTGGAGTGATTGGCGTTAGGAAGGGCATCCAGCTGTAGAAACCTTACCAGATCAGATTGGAGCCTGGTGCAGCCTACTGGTTTGCCAGTCCTCAGTCAAACTGTCCAACCCATGCCAGCATAGAAAGTGGACATTAAACGACGATGATGACGATGATGATGCATACATACATATATACAAATACACACATATATGTGTGTGTATATATCTCCATATACACATACATCCACATCACTCATAAGCATACATAAAGAATCGCAAAAATCTATGTCAAATTAACATACACACATATACGAATATAGAGAGATTCATCAAAGGACATTTTGATTTTTCTTTGCATGAGCATTTATCATTTTTATTTGTATATAAGGCACTCCTGACTTCATTAACCGGCGTTGTTACCGTGCTAGCTGTATCATAAGTATTTCTACTACTACAAATTGATTGTAATTGGTGTCTATCATTACGGTTTACATCTCCTTAGATGGTACGGATATGGTATTTCATTATGCATCCATGATATACAACAAATTATATTTTCACACGCAACTACAGTGCCATTTAACAAGAGGTAATATAATTATATATAATTATATAATTATATTAAAAAGAGTAAAATAATAATATTTAGTAAAATAGTGAGGTCATATACTATATTATTGTTACATTACATGATATACTTATGTAGGCTGTAACTAATACCTTCTGGCACCTTACATGCTGATATACCTAGATTCTAAAGAATCCTATCACTGATCTCTCTCTCTCTCTCTCTCTCTGTAGATTGTCTGAAGTAGTGTACAGATTTTATATACTAAAAGTAGTCAGGATTCTGGATCATTATTTATCTAGTGCTTTCATCTTTCCGTGAGAGATTCATCATGAATGATTATGCCTTTTATATATATATGAGTTAGTTGAATTGGGAAGAGAATGTTGTTCCTTATTTTGAATCTATATGCATGTGTATATATATATATATATACTCTTTTTACTCTTTTACTTGTTTCAGTCATTTGACTGCGGCCATGCTGGAGCACTGCATTTAGTCGAGCAAATCGACCCCAGGACTTATTCTTTGGAAGCCTAGTACTTATTCTATCGGTCTCTTTTGCCGAACCGCTAAGTTACAGACACGCAAACACACCACCATCGGTTGTCAAGCAATGGTAGGGGGACAAACACAGACACGCAAACACAGACACACACACATATATACATATATACGACGGGCTTCTTTCAGTTTCCGTCTACCAAATCCACTCACAAGGCTTTGGTTGGCCTGAGGCTATAGTAGAAGACACTTGCCCAAAGTGCCACGCAGTGGGACTGAACCCGGGACCATATGGTTGGTAAGCAAGCTACTTACCACACAGCCACTCTTGCGCATAAATATGTAAGAAAGAAAGAAAAAAAACAACCCTTTCTTTTTTATATATATATGCACATTATGTGTGTGAGTGTGTGTGTGTATATATATATATATATATATATATATATATATATATATACATATATATATACACACACACACACACACACACATATATACACACACACACACACACATATATATATATATACACACACACACATGATGGTTGAAAAAACTAAACTAAACACTTCAAGGCAGTGCTCCAGCTTGGTAAGATAACAAGTGTAAGATAAAAGACTAAATGTATGGTTTCGATCCATAATCATAGTAATTTTAGTCATAGAATCATTTGAAACAAGCCCGAGACCATACCAGGTGGCAGTGTTCCATCACCACTGGAACCAAAAACAAAATTACCAGAAAAGGAAGAAATCAAATGACAGGAGAGAAAGGCTTGAGAAAATCAATCTCGTCCTCCATGTTGTTGACTCTCTTCTATGCAAGAACTGGTCTAATTAGTCATCAACGCTATCACTATAAAGGAAAGAAGAAACTTAGTGTCGTAACAATTCAGCCTGTTTGATAATTCCTTGGTCAGTGACCATATCTCACGGCTAGAGTTTGATTTTGATTTGTCTGACCAATTTGGAGTTTCAGGCTTCTTTAGTTTGTGACAGGTTGTTTCTTATTTCTTCACTGCCCACAAGGGGCCAAACATAGAGGGGACAAACAAGGACAGACAAATGGATTTAAGTCAATTACATCAACCCCAGTGCATAACTGGTACTTAATTTATCGACCCCGAAAGGATGAAAAGCAAAGTCGACCTCGGCGGAATTTGAACTCAGAACGTTACGGCAGGTGAAATACCATTAAGTATTTTGCCTGGCGTGCTAACGTTTCTACCAGTTCACCGCCTTTTGTGACAGGCAGTTTCTGTCCATGTTTGTGCCTTCCACATCTTGATGTCTGCTTCTGAACTGCTCACCCAACCACCTAAGCTATGAATGGCTCTAAATGTGAAATGGCACCAACATATGACTAATGAATGCCTTTACGGAGACCTGCTAAGTTAGCGAAAAGATCGAGCAAAGACGACTGTGGCTATCTGGTCACTGTGTGTGCCACCCTGAATCGGAAGCATCCAAATTAGTTTTGTGGAGCCACCTTCATGGTGATGTAAGAAGAGGAAAATGTTGTCACACTTACATCGACAACTTGATTGCAGACATTGGCCTGGAATGTATCCAGGACATTGGGGCAGTTGTGTTGGAGTGAGAGGTGTGGCAGACGAGTCATGATGACGAGTCATGTAGTACTCTTTCAAAACTATAAGGATCTTGTATATCCCACTCCTACCTTCTCCAGCATATTTCCAATTAATGAATACAAGTATCGCTTATCTTAATGTCAACAATCTTTAATCTACGACAAGTGTTACACTGATTGTTCACTAAGTGAAACACTTTATATTCATAATAACTGTTTCTCTCAGTTCCTGTTGAGAAGGAAGTGTATATAACAAGCATGTTTGCTTAAATAGTAAGAGATAGATCGCTAATGTACTTTTGGAAAATTGTTTTACAAAAGTTGAGGTGGTAATTGGTGCATTGCAGAATTTACGATGGGCCTCATACTTCCGGATGTGTATCCAAGTCCGGGTTAAAGTCATCAGCTTTGACAAGTTTATTGTTATTTGTTTGCAACGTAGTTTTGCACAATGGAATATGTGTGAACTACAAAGGCAGTAAGCTGGCAGAATCATTAGCACACTGGGCAAAGTGCTTAGCAGTATTTCCTCTGAGTTCAAATTCTGTTGAGGTCAACTTCGCCTTTCATCCTTTCAGGGTCGATAAAATAAGTACCATTTGAATATTGGTGGTGGTGGTGTGGGGGGAGGGTCGATGTAATTGACTATCTCCTCCCCCAAATTTCAGGCCTTGTGCCTAGAGTACAAAGGATTATTATTATTATTATTATTATTATTATTATTATTATTATTATTATTAGTCAAGACGAAGAGTGCGATTTTAGATGTTTTATTCTTTGAACAACATTTCGACAGAACGTCTGTCTTTCTCAAGTTCAAACCAAAAGGTGATTGAAAATTCAAAATTTCAGAAACCAAACGTAAACTATGAACGTGAGTAATCAGCGTCCATACGTTGATAGAATGACATCATCAGATTTTGTCAGTTTTTTAATAAGCAGAAAGAAAGAAAAAGGAAGACGACAGAAAAAGAAAAGAAAAAGAGAAGAAAAAGAAAATCGCACTCTTCGTCTTGGCTATTTACCTTCATGAAGAGTTACGTCAATCCTTTTTTTAAAAATATTATTATTATTATTATTATTATTATTATTATTATTATTATTATTATTATTATTATTATTATTATTATTATTATTATTATTATTATTATTATTATTATTAAGGTGGTGAGCTGGCAGAATTGTTAGCATGCCGGGTGAAATGCCGAGTGGCATTTCTTCCGTCTTTACGTTCTGAGTTCAAATTCCACTGAGGTCAACTTTGTCTTTCATCCTTTTGGGGTTGATAAAGTACCATTGAAACACTGAGGTCAATGTAGCTGGCTAGTCCTAGTCCCCTCCTCACAAATTTCAGGCCGCATGCCTTTAGTACAAAGGATTATCAATATTATTAAGGTGGTGAGCTGGCAGAATCGTTAGCACACCGGACAAAATACTTTGTGGTATTTCATCCGTCTTTATGTTCTGAGTTCAAATTATGCCAAGATTGACTTTGCCTTTCATCCAATTGGGATCAATAAAATAAGTACCAGTTGAGTACTGGGGTTGATGTCATCAACTTACCCCCTCCCCCAAACTTACCTGGCCTTGTGCTAACATTGGAAACCAATATATAGGCAGTATATATATTTTTTTCACTTGTTTTGGTGATTAGACTGTGGCCTTGCTGGCTCTTCCTATCGTCCAATGACTCTCATTTCTCTCCAGCCTATCTGTTAAGTCAATGCTTATAAGATTCTTTATCTTGATAAAATAACTATGGAAGGCACGCTTTGAGAAAAACAAACGTTACAGCTTTGGTTCTCCCCTTCCTTTCTATCAGTTCTTATTTACTCTTTTACTCTTTTACTTGTTTTGACCCCAGGACTTATTCTTTGTAAGCCTAGTACTTATTCTATCGGTCTCTTTTTGCCGAACCGCTAAGTTATGGGGACCTAAACACACCAGCATCGGTTGTCAAGTGATGTTGGGGGGACAAACACAGATACACAACATAAACACATGCATACACACACACACACACACACACACACACACACACACACATATATATATATATATATATATATATATATATATATATACATATATACATACATACATATATACGACGGACTTCTTTTCAGTTTCTGTCTACCAAATCCACTCACAAGGCTTTGGTCGGCCCGAGGCTATAGTAGAAGACACTTGCCCAAGGTGCCACGCAGTGGGACTGAACCCGGAACCATGTGGTTGGTAAGCAAGCTACTTACCACATAGCCACTCCTGCGCCTATGCCACATTTGTCGACAATTCTTTGTAATTGCTGTCACAAACACGACAAGCTAAATAGTTAATTGAGTTTGACTTTTTGACCCATAAAAATTCTGACTTATCAACAATCCCATAATTCTTAATTAGCCAACTCAAATGTTGTGACTTTGGAGTATCTATTTTGCTCTGCTGTAAGTTTTGAAATTATCATTAACTATCCTCTGTATTGAACAAATTTTCAAAAATTCTGAAATCAGAAATATAATATAGCTAATTAATCTTTCGTTGATTTACTAGAATTATCTTTCCATTTTGTTGAAACTAATTTGCATTCATGCACACGCTCATACACATGTGCACTCTCATGGCGAATGCCGGACAGTGGGGTCACACAGGAGAGCTAGGAAGAAGGGGAGATAATAAAGTAGTGGTGATCCCAAAATGAAGGTGCATGTGCATGTGAGAGCGTACATGTGCGTGTGGATGGGGGCTGGTGACCTTGATGTGCATGTGTAGGTGCGTAGATGATGGTGTGGGTGCTGGGAAGTGGTCAGTGCTAGTGTGTGTGCTGGGAAGTGGTCAGTGCTAGTGTGTGTGCTGGGAAGTAGTCAGTGCTAGTGTGTGTGCTGGGAAGTGGTCAGTGCTAGTGTGTGTGCTGGGAAGTGGTCAGTGCTAGTGTGTGTGCTGGGAAGTGGTCAGTGCTAGTGTGTGTGCTGGGAAGTGGTCAGTGCTAGTGTGTGCGGGGTGGTGTGATGTGGTGTGGTATGGTGGTGTATGGTGTGGTGGTGTGTGATGGTGTGATGTAGTGGTGCTGGGGTGTGGGGGAGGCAAGAGTGGGGGAAAGCAAGGGTGTGGTGTAGGTTTGGGTGAGGGTAGGGATGAGGTATGTGTAAGTGTGGTGTAAGGAATAGGATGTAGAGGGATGGTGGAGTTGGAATGTATAGGGGTGGGGTTAATGAGGAAGGGGTGACGACGAAGGGAGAGGGTGGAAGGGAGAAGGTGGGTAGGAGTGAAGAGAGGAAGTAGGTGTCAGAGCAAGAGAGGAGAGGTGGGTGGGAGGAAGAGAGGAAGAGAGGAGAGAGGAGGAGGGTTAGATGAAGAGGGGAGGAGAGTTGAGCCCATGTGGCGCATAGGAGCGAAGAGAGAAGATTAATCCCTGTTCACGGCAAAGACAGGAGTCCGAATGGCCCCTGTGCAAGGACATATCACATTGTGTTGGCAAATAGACTTTATTGTTCAGTACTGTTATTACATATTTCTCGCTCAGAGATTAAAAACTAGTTGTTTTGCTCTTTACGAGATCAGCGACTGTATGTCACTTTAAAAGTATATACTATGAGCAAGGTCAAGTGGCTACCATCTCTAGCCAATGATTTGTCCTGTGCTGAGGAAGGGAAATAACTCAGAAACTATTGGTCTACAGGTATTGCTAAGGCTAGAAAGTAGGGCTGTGGAGTCAAAACAAAAAACTTCGACTCCAACTCTGGCACCTCTGACTCCAATTCCGACTCTGACTCCTCTTCATGTAATTAAGTGATTGTGATCTACATATCTCATGAAGCATATGCATATGCTTGTACTTTGAGTAGGCCTATATGTTATAACTGGATTATATTAAAGAATAAAGACATTATGAGTCAGTATAGTTTTACAGACTCCGACTCCAGCTACTTCTTAATTGTTTCCAACTCAGACTCCACAGCCCTGCTACAAAGGGAGCAATAAACTCCCTTGCTCATAGTATACGGACACAGACCATGTGTTGGTAGCCAGCTGGAAACCCTTCATTTCACATTGCTCCAGTCCACTCATCTGGCAAACCTAAGTAATCCTGCAAGGGACCAGTATCCCACCCTGGGAAGAATATATATATATACTAGAGAGACCAGGAAACCATCTCTATACACTGTAGTAACATTGTCCTATGTAGGACTGCCACATTGGGTTGGCAAATAGACTTTACTATATATATAGACATATATATAGACATATATATATATATATATATATATATATATATATATATATATATATATATGGCGTTAGGAAGGGCATCCAGCTGTAGAAACTCTGCCAAATCAGATTGGAGCCTGGTGTAGCCATCTGGTTTCACCAGTCCTCAGTCAAATCATCCAACCCATGCTAGCATGGAAAGCGGACGTTAAACGACGATGATGATGATGATGATGATGATGATATATATATATATATATATATACACATATACATAGTCAGTCCACATTTACTCTGAAAGGTGTATAGGGCTGGTTTCCTGGTCTCTCTACCATATATATATTCTTCCCTGGGTGGGACACTGGCCCCTTGCAGGATTACTTATGTTTGCCAGATGAGTGAAATGAAGGGTTTTGCTCAAGAACACATGTCACCTGGTCCAGGAATTGAAACCACAATCTTATGATCATGAGTCCAACACCCTAATCACTAAGCCATGAACCTCTACAATATGTATGTATAATATATATATGTGTATATATATACACACACACACACACACACACACACATGCACACACATATATACATACACACATGCACCCCCCCCCCCACACACATTGTTAGTGAGGGATTATCAATCCAGACAAAGTACTTTACAAGCTTCCTGTTAGTACACCAGGCTAGCAATATTATTTAGCTTAGCAAAGAACTCCAAGTATTCTTGTGGCAGGGTCCAAGGTTATATAGTTCATCACCATTCTATATTGTAAACCCATGGTTGTGTTCCCAATTATTCTGAGTTTTTTTTTTTTTAGCGCAGGGTGATATACAAGACAAAATATAAATAATGGTCATTACATATTTTTATTCATTGTAGTAAATTTATACATGGACACACATGCATGCACACATATATATACATACACATATGCAGACACACACACATATACATATGTATGGATATACATCATTCATATATATATATATATATATATATATATATATATATATATATATATAATATATATATATATATATATATATATAATTAATAAGTCTTAGGGTAGCAAAGAATTAAGAAATTTAATATTACTACCAGTGGTGTAGCGAGGAAAAAATTAGTCAACAGACTATATATTATTCATGTAAAATACAGTGTACATTTAATACACATTAGAGATGCCCATAAAAGGACATCTGACCTGCTAGAAAGAGTAGCCAAAGCTCTACACCACAAAATTAGGGATAATTTCGAAAGGAATGAAAAATAAAAACATCTACCATCTATATTTCGAACCAGGTTTCAAGTTATTTTAGCAAAACAAACTATTTATTTTGCCAGGACAACTATCATCAGCGAAAGGAAAAATCTTTATAAATGTTTAACTTGTATAAGTACCTCTATAAATATAAATACCACTTTTGATGCTTTATCAAATTGTAACAACACTGAATAAAAGTATTTATTCAGATTTTTCCTTTCCTATAGTGTGTATACATTTTTTGGGGGTGGACTGTGTGTGTATGTATGTATATATATATATATATATATATATATATATATATATATATATATATATATATATATATCATCATCATCATCATCGTTTAACGTCCGCTTTCCATGCTAGCATGGGTTGGACGATTTGACTGAGGACTGGTGAAACCGGATGGCAACACCAGGCTCCAATCTAATTTGGCAGAGTTTCTACAGCTGGATGCCCTTCCTAACGCCAACCACTCAGAGTGTAGTGGGTGCTTTTACGTGTCACCCGCACGAAAACGGCCACGCTCGAAATGGTGTCTTTTATGTGCCACCCGCACAAGCCAGTCCAGAGGCACTGGCAACGATCTCACTCGAAAATCCTACGGGAGCCAGTCAGGCGGTACTGGCAACGGCCACGCTCAAAATGGTGCATCTCATGTGCCACCCGCACAAGCCAGTCCAGGGGCACTGGCAACGATCTCACTCGAAAATCCTACGGGAGCCAGTCAGGCGGTACTGGCAACGGCCACGCTCAAAATGGTGCATCTCATGTGCCACCCGCACAAGAGCCAGTCCAGGGGCACATATATATTTGTTTCATTTTTGGATTTGGTTTGCAAGATTCTTCATGTGAGTGGATGTATTGAAGCATATTTGGTTGTGTCTGGGGAGAGAAATTTTTGTTGCGTCTTGCAACCTTTTCAATAGTTTTGACTGTATGTATGTGTATAGTGAAGGTTTAGTGGTTAGGGTATTTGGCTTGCAATCATAGGTCACGAGTTCAATTCCCAGTGGCGCGTTGTATCCCTGAGCAAGACACTTTATTTCACAGTGCTCCAGTCCACCCAGCTGGACGTTGTGTTGTGTTCTTGCACAAAGCATTTCATTTCACGTTACTCTGCGATCATTTCAACATCTGACATGTGTAACCTAGTTGCACCTGTACAGGTAATGTCAATTTGATGGAGGGAGTGAGCTTATATGTACACAAACATTTGATCACTATAAACAAATCATCTGTGTGGTTGTTCGGTAAGAAATTGTCAAACCTTCATACGTTATCTAACAACAGGAGAGTCCATCATATGTATATGTATATGTATGTGTGTGTGTGTGTGTGTGTGTGTGTGTGTGTGTGTGTGTATGTGTATACGGGCTTCTTTCAGTTTCCGTCTACTGAATCCACTCACAAGGCTTTGGTTGGCCTGTGGCTATAGCAGAAGACACTTGCTCAAGGTGCCACACAGTGAGACTGAACCTGGAACCATGTGGTTGAGAAGAAAGCTTCTTAGCACACAGCCACTCCTGCACCTAATTAGTTCCTCTTTTCAATTTACAGTTTTTAAAAAAATAGTTTTGAATTCTTTTTTTTTTTTCATTTTCAAAGCATTTAAAAATCATCAAAAGCCATTAAAACAACTCACCAAGTTGGTTCTTGCTGTAACGAAGTACTTCGTGAGATTGTAGGTTCAATTTTCACTTCATAATGTGTTGCTGAAGGGCTTCCTGCTCTCACCACTGCTGTTAGTTCAATGTTATCAAGCACAATTTTACTGTTGTTGTTGACGATCATCTCACTGTTGCAGTTAGGATAGAGGAGGACATCATCTACAACCACTTCCTTTGATGAGCTGATGTTGCGCAGTTTAAATGTCCCACAGTTGTTGACGGGCAACCACAGAAGAGCATAGTTCCTTGACATACAATCGTCATTGAGCTGGACGTCAGAACTGAGGTTCCGTCCAAAAGACACATGTTTGCCTTTCTCACGGACAATCACCTCCTTCGGAAAGTACTTCATCACCTGGGGTGAAAGCATTGATGGCTTGTAGAAGAGTGTTAGATGAGTCGGAGTGTGTGGGGTCACACTAGATAAATGTCTTCTATTGTTTGATAACCCCGTCTCATCCATACTCTGATAGTGTTGGAGTTGATTACAGCTGCAACTGTTGTTGCTGTAGTTTGAGGCTTTTTGTTCCAGTTTGCTGTTTTGTTCAGTTAATACTTTGGCACTCACACCATTTGTGTCCCCAGAGCTTCTCTCTTTGGTTACTACTTCGCTATCCACCCGATCTCTCTCCTTCATCACACCCTCAGCATCCACCCGATCTCTCTCCTTCGTCACACCCTCAGCATCCACCCGATCTCTCTCCTTCGTCACACCCTCAGCATCCACCTGATCTCTCTCCTTCGTCACACCCTCAGCATCCACTCGATCCCTCTCCTTTGTTACACCCTCAGCATCCACCCGATCTCTCTCCTTCGTCACACCCTCAGCATCAACCCGGTCTCTCTCCTTCGTCACACCCTCAGCATCCACCCGATCTCTCTCCTTCGTCACACCCTCAGCATCCACCCGATCTCTCTCCTTTGTTTCATCCTCAGCATCCACCCGATCTCTCTCCTTCGTCACACCCTCAGCATCCACCCGATCTCTCTCCTTCGTCACACCCTCAGCATCCACCCGATCTCTCTCCTTCGTCACACCCTCAGCATCCACCCGATCTCTCTCCTTCGTCACACCCTCAGCATCCACCCGATCTCTCTCCTTCGTCACACCCTCAGCATCCACTCGATCCCTCTCCTTTGTTACACCCTCAGCATCCACCCGATCTCTCTCCTTCGTCACACCCTCAGCATCAACCCGGTCTCTCTCTTTTGTCTCACCCTCAGCATCCACCCGATCTCTTTCCCTCATCATGCCCTCAACATCTACCTGGTTACCCCTTTCTTCAGTGAGATACTCCACCCCAGCATCCATCCTGACACTTTCTGTCATTTCCTCTTCATCATTTACAACATTCCGCACCCTGGAATCTAACTCTACGCTTTGGTTCCAAATATCTGACCCTTCACCATAGTTGACTCCGTTGCTGTTGTTCACGATCTGTCTGTCCCCTATGTCTACCTCCTCACTGATCACTGTACCATGAAGTCTAATGCCCACTCTACCCTGAACACTAATCACAACTTCATCCTGGTTTTCTTGATGTGCTTCGATACAGGGTATTACATTCACCATACTTCAGAGAGATGTCCTACCCCTGGCTGTTCTCTGTTAATTGAGTCTACCAAAAAAGCACAACTACACACACATACCAGGGGACAGGTATGTGTTGATAGGTGGACTTGTCAACTGGAAGGTCCTTCAAATGGCGGACAAAATGATTTGCTGCCAAATTTGATTCTTCTTCGAAATTCTGGAGAACCTACAAAAAAAAAAAAAAGAAAATATATATATAAAATATAAAGAAAGAGAGCAAGTATGAGATGAATATATTTATTTTAGTGTATAATAAATTATTTTAAATGTTTGTATTAGTGTATATGTTACAAATTATATAGTAGTATTGTACAATTTATAAAGTAATACAGGTAAAGAAGGCTTGCTCTTCAGATCAAAGAATATTATGGTTATGCCCATCCATCAATTCAATAGTTAAATCCATATATTGTGCATTAATTATAAATATATACAAGTATGCCACTCTGTAAAACGGTTGGTATTGGAAGGGCATCCAGCCATAAGAACCATGCCAAAACAGACTTCGCCAGAGCTGGTAGCACATAAAAAGCACTCAGTCCACTCTGTGAGGTGGTTGTTCTTAGGAAAGGCATCCAGCTGTAGAAACCATCCCAAAACAGACAGCAAAGGCTCGTGTAGACTTCTGGTTTGCCAGCTCTCGGTGAGACCCCTCTGTCTGGCATTCGCCATGAAAGATTGCTAGCCACTATACATTCTTTATTTTCTCTTCTTGTTTCTTATATATATATATATACACATACATATATAAGGAGAATTCACAAAAAAAGACAAAAGACGAAGACAGGTGGTGTAGAAAACAAACAGATGTATTGGTTTAATGCTTGGGAAGTGAAAAAGTCTTTAACGTTTCAAACCTATGCCTTCCCCTCCATCACCATCACCTCTGTGTTTCACATCGCTTACTATCACCGTTGCCCCTGACTGCTTCAGCTACCACCACCACCACTATCACCATCACCATCGCCTCCATCAGAACTACAGCTCGTACTATTACTATTATCCCATTGCCATCACAACGTCAATCTACTACCGTCTTTATGCCTACTATCACTCTCACTCCAACATGAACAATAGTAGGAGTGTCAATGAAAAGTGAGAGAGGGGGGGGGGTCAAAGTGTGACACACTGACACACAGAAATTAGTTTTCACATTTATTATATTAGATGTATAATATATGTAGCAGGATAATGCTAATAATATAGCATAAACAGGATAAACTATCCATATTTTGCAGAAAAGTCTGTTGGTGGCCAGCCATGAGACTTGAACTCACATCCCTGTGATTACACATCAAATGCTTTACCATTAAGCTAAACTGACCCGACAAATTCCTCTTCAAATGTAGGATAAATAAATCTAGATTTAAAAGATGCTATCATACGTTAAATTCAACTTACATTGAAAGTAAACAAAGTTTGCTTTAGAAGTGTATTGAAAGATACACAGATAAGGAAATAATTTTATTCTTAAACACAGAATAATGCTAATAATATAGAATAAACAAGATAAACTATCTATATTTTGCAGAAAAATCTGTCAGCGGCCAGCCATGAGACTTGAACTCACATCCCTGTTTACGTGTCAAGTGCTTTCCAATAGTGTCTTATAAAGCTAGATTTATATATCCTACATTTGCAGAGGAATTTGTTGGGTCAGCTTAGCTTAATGGTAAGGCACTTGACGTGTAATCACAGGGATATGAGTTTGAGTCTTGCAGCTGGCTGCTGACAGATTTTTCAGCAAAATATGGCTAGATTATCCTGTTCATGCTATATTATTAGCATTATCCTGTGTTTGAGAATAAAATTATTTCCTTATCTGTGTATCTATACTATAAAAGGCAAATTTCTTGGATTAAACAATCGCAATTAATATTCTAAATACAATTTGTTAGGTCACTGTGTCATTTATTTACTCCAAAAATTTCCTAATAATGAATAAAATCCATAAAACTACAGCAGTAAACATTTTCTCCCTAATAAAATCTAATTTCCTCTTTCTAATACAAATCCTTTCAACTCCTACTTTCTCTTATGAACCTTTACCAACAATCCAACAACAAATACAAAAAGATCAAAACTGAAACAATCACATTTCGACACTGTAATGACAGATACTAAAACTACATACTAAATTACTTTGCCCCTCTAAAATTAACTATTTCTATTCCTCTTACACATCGTTTCAGTTGCTACTTTCTCTTATGAACGTTTATGAACGATCCAAGAAAATAGACAGAGAAACGAAGGAGAGTGAGAGTCAAATAAACAGACACACTACCAATCATACGTAAATACACACATATATATGTACCTATGGTTACCAATGACCTCATTCCAATTTGGTGGGAATTGTAAGTTTACTTTCCATTTCTAACACCGTCCTTCACCATCGAGACATCTTTCTCAAATACGATCAACAAACATTTATTCACTATAAACTGTGAGTTTTTAAAAAAATCTTTTCGTAAATCTTGAGATTAACACCCGCATCATTACCTACCTAACCCTAACAAACCCTAACCCTAACACTGTAGTGAAAATCGTACAGGTGTTAATCTGAAAATTTAACAATCTTTTTTAAAACACTTTTACTTACTAACATCTTTTTTATTTAGTGTATGTGTTGCCCATATATATATATATATATATATATATATATATATATATATACACTTAAGACTTAGTTGTGGGTTGGGAGTTTGATCGGCAGAGGTCATTATTATTATTATTTTAAATTTTTCCCACAACGGCGGCTTCGGGCAGGTGGAGAATAGTCGATTATATTGACCCCTGTGTTCAACTGGTACTTATTTTTTAGACCCCAAAAGGATGGAAGGCAAAGTCAACTTCAGCGGAATTTGAACTCACACACTCATACATACAAATATTTGTCATTCTCTTCCAAATATGATCGATAGTCAAACATTTATTCCTTACAAACTGAATTTTTTTAATATCTTTCTTAAAACGCATTTACTTACTACCATATATAGACACAGAATACACATTAATGCACACATACATACAAATACCTGTCATTTTTTTTATTTAGTGTGTGTGTGTGTTGCCCATCTTAATATATAATGCTGAAGTTCTGTACTTACTAACATTTTTTTATTTAGTGTGTATGTGTGTGTGTGTTGCCCATATATATATACACTTAAGACTTAGTTGTGGGTTGGGAGTTTGATCTGCAGAGGTCATTATTATTATTATTCAGATTAACACCCACACGATTTTCACTAGGGTGTTAGGGTTACGGTTTTTGGGTCAGGGTTACGGTTTTAGGGTTACGATGAGGGTTAGTCTTACGGTTACGGTTTTAGGGTTGGGGTTACGTAATCGTGCGGGCATTAATCTGAAAAATCACCGAAATGTGAAAACTACCAACCCTCCCATCTGTTATAACTTTTGTTGTTCTGTTTAATATGTACATAGATTATGCCTCCAAACAAGAGAGCTTGCTGGGGAAAGAAAGCAACCGGTTTAAAAAGACAGCAACAGACTGCAGCAATTCACCACATTCCAGAAGCTACTTTGAACATAATGCAAAACGGTGCATCATCATCTACTGCCCAATCTGATAGAATTCTGGCAGAACTGTGTAGCAACAGATCGCCAGCAATTGCTTCATCAGAAATTGCCGTCCTACCTCCTGCGAAAAAGAATTACCCTGCTATGTATAATCAAGGCAGCGCAAAAAGTTGTTTTGCACAAGCATTTCTATAGCCAATTAGATGGATGAAATTTACGTACACTTAATAATGTTACACAAAACAGCCTTCAGACTTCCCCTATTAATTTCGTCTTTTGAATTATGAACATATTTACATCATAAATGTTTTTTCATTGTAAGGCTTTCTTTTTTAGTTGATTTTCACCTAGCAAGACTTATCGTAGATGGCGTAATAAGTCACACCCGGACAACGTCGGGTTGTACTGCTAGTCTTTCAATACATCTCAACGCTTCTAAAGCAAACTTTGTTTGTTGACTTTCAGCGTAAGTTGGATTTAAGATATATATATATATATATATATATATATTTATAAAATACAAAAGGGGACAAGAATGCAAAACATCTGGACAGTTAGGTGATACAAAAATGGGACAGCAAAACATCCAGATAGATGATACAAAGAAAACAAGAACTGGTCGTTCAAAATTTTCTTTCCTCAGTTGAGTACCAGATTATCTTCGCAATTTCGGCTCATTATACTTGAGATTGCTCCAATCTGGCCAGCCCCAAGGAAAAACTAAGCTAAGAGCATTAGATTCCTTGCAAGAAAGCAGCGAATGTATACAAAAACAAGGACGGAAAAAAACAGACAATGTTACACAAATGCAATAAAAATAATAACAGGACATAACAACAAGTTTCTTTCGACTAAGGACAAATTAAATTAAGCTGGCGTGTGTGGAAATAAAGCCTTAGTGCAGGGATACAAGATTTCACAGGCACAGGGAGGAATATCAATGTTGCACACACAACGGCCTGCCAAGAAAGAAAGATCACGCTTGGCTAAACGCCGGTCACGTGGGAAGAGAAGAGAGAGGTAGAGGCAGAGGGACAAAAGAATTAAGGAGGGGCGAGATATATGTATAAATGTGTGTGTATGTGTGTGTATAGTTAATCAAATATAACCTTCGAGAATAAAGTGAACTAGATTTCAGATAAGTGCTCTTGACATGAGAAATGTCTAAAATCTTAAAGGTAGTTACAGATTCAATTAGAGCAATTAAATATTAGATAGTAAAAGTAGGAAAAATTATATCATAGAGATACATCCATAGAGTGGCTGTGTGGTAGGTACAGGAGTGGCAGAGTGGTAGGTGCAGGAATGGCAGTGTGGTGAGTAGCTTGCTTATCAACTACATGGTTATGGGTTCAGTCTCCCTGCGTGATACCTTAGGCAAGTGTCTTCTACTATAGCCTCGGGCCGACCAAAGCCTTGTGAGTGGATTTGGTAGACGGAAACTGAAAGATCCGGGTTCAGTCCCCCTGCATGATACCTTAGGCAAGTGTCTTCTACTATAGCCTCGGGCCGACCAAAGCCTTGTGAGTGGATTTGGTAGACGGAAACTGAAAGATCCGGGTTCAGTCCCCCTGCATGATACCTTAGGCAAGTGTCTTCTACTATAGCCTCGGGCCTACCAAAGCCTTGGGAGTGGATTTGGTAGACGGAAACTGAAAGATCCGGGTTCAGTCCCCCTGCATGATACCTTAGGCAAGTGTCTTCTACTATAGCCTCGGGCCGACCAAAGCCTTGTGAGTGGATTTGGTAGACGGAAACTGAAAGAAACTTGTCGTATATATGTATGTATATATATATATATATATATATATATATATATATATATATATATATATATGTATGTGTGTGTATATGTTTGTGTGTCTGTGTTTGTTCCCCACCCCCCACCATCGCTTGACAACCGATTCTGGTGTGTTTATGTCTCCATAGCTTAGTGGTTTGGCAAAAGACACTGATAGAATAAGTACTAGGCTTACAAAGAATAAGTCCTGGGGTCGATTTGCTCAACTAATGGCGGTGCTCCAGCATGGCCGCAGTCAAATGACTGAAACAAGTAAAAGAATAAAAGAATATATATATTATGGGCAGGGGGTCTGTAGGGGCACTTTACTTTCAAAGTATTTTCACATTATGCGCCAGTTTGGCTGTGCAACACTGCAAGCAAGCAAGCAAGATGAACTTCACTTTTAATGTATTACATATATATACATGGTCAATAAAACATACATAAAAAAAGCACACTCTAAAGAATAGAGCAGTAATTATTACAACAAAAATTTTAATTTTGAACAGGAGTGGCTGTGTGGTAAGTAGCATGCTTACCAATCACAGGGTTCCGGTTTTAGTCCCACTGCGTGGCACCTTGGGCAAGTGTCTTCTACTATAGCCTTTGGGGGGACAAACACAGACACACAAACATACACACACACACACACACACACACATATATACATACATATATACGACGGGCTTCTTTCAGTTTCCGTCTACCAAATCCACTCACAAGGCTTTGGTCGGCCTGAGGCTATAGTAGAAGACACTTGCCCAAGATGCCACGCAGTGGGACTGAACGCGGAACCATGTGGTTGGTAAGCAAGCTACTTACCACACAGCCACTCCTGCGCCTATATATATATATATATATATATATATATATATATATATATATATATATATATATATATATATATATATATTATAGGGGGAGAATTCACAAAAAAAAAAGACAAAGACAGGTGGTGTAGGCAGTGCATGTGTGTCTTTGTGTCTGTCCTTGTCCCTTCATCACCACTTGATAACTGGTGTTGTTATGTTTATGTCCCCGCAAATCAGTGATTCGGCAAAAGAGACCGATAGAATAAGTACTAGGTTTAAGAAATAATTCCTGGTGTTGATTTGTTTGTAAAATCCTTCAAGGCAATGCTCCAGCATGGCCGCAGTCAAATGACCGAAACAAGTAAAAGAATATATTTATTATGATAGTTTTGACCTTAAGAGTTCCTCATAGTGTGAGGTATTTATGTGTAGTAATGCCCTTAATATAATACTCTTTTACTTGTTTCAGTCTTTTGACTGTGGCCATGCTGGAGCACCGCCTTTAGTCGAGCAAATCAACCCCAGAGCTTATTCTTTGGAAGCCTAGTAATTATTCTATCGTTATCTTTTGCCGAACCGCTAAGTTACGGGGACGTAAACACACCAGCGATGTTGGGGGGGGGGGGTGGACAAACACAGGCAGACAAACACATACATATATAGGACGGGCTTCTTTCAGTTTCCGTCTACCAAATCCACTCACAAGGCTTTGGTCGGCCCGAGGCTATAGTAGAAGACACTTGCCCAAGATGCCACGCAGTGGGACTGAACCCGGAACCATGTGGTTGGTAAGCAAGCTACTTACCACACAGCCACTATATCGTCAGTGAATCATATATCCGAAAAAGGGGAAGAGAGAGAGGGAGGGAGAAAGAGAGGGAGAGACACATGTTGCTTGAAAATCATGGTGGGGAGGGAGACATGGCGTAATGTATGTATACATATTGGTATGTGTATGTGTATAGAAACAACATCAATAAGTCTAATGATAGCCTAAACACCCACGTCTTAGGGATTTCCCATAAATGTCCACAGATTTGGGATTAACAGTCAGTTGCCCATTGTTACAAACGATAATTGTCATTGTCACAGGCACAACTATGATAGCAGGAGTAGAAACGTGTTGGTGGGCGTTTGACATGTCAGTTCAGTGACTTCCAACAAAACTACCACCACCACCGCCGCAGCCAACATCAGTACTACAAATAAACCACTACAAAACATGAGCCTACTGCCACCACCATTACGAAAAAAATCTCACAACGCCAGCGCCATCACTATTATATATACGCACACACATACATACATACATACATACATATATATATATATATGTATATGTATATATATATATATATATATATATATATATATATGTATGTATATACTCTCTCTCTTTTACTCTTTTACTTGTTTCAGTCTTTTGACTGTGGCCATGCTGGAGCACCATCTTTAGTCGAGCAAATCGACCCCAGGACTTATTCTTTGGAAGCCTAGTACTTATTCTATCGGATTCTTTTGCCGAACCGCTAAGTTACGGGGACATAAACACACCAGCATCGGTTGTCAAGCGATGTTGGGGGGGACAAACACAGACATACAAACATACACACATACATATATATATATACATATATACGACAGGCTTCTTTCGGTTTCCGTCTACCAAATCCACTCACAAGGCATTGGTCGGCCCGAGGCTATAGTAGAAGACACTTCCCCAAGATGCCACGCAGTGGGACTGAACCCGGGACCATGTGGTTGGTAAGCAAACTACTTACCACACAGCCATATATATATATATACACACATATAGCATTACTTGTTTCAGTCATTTGACTGTGGCCATGCTGGGGCACCGCCTTTAGTCGAACAAATCGACCCCAGGACTTATTCTTTGTAAGCCTAGTACTTATTGTATCGTTATTTTTTGCAGAACCGCTAAGTGCTCGACTAAGGGCGGTGCTCCAGCATGGCCTCAGTCAAATGAATGAAACAAGAGCCATTTGACTGCGGCCATGCTGGAGCACCGCCCTTGACTGCGGCCATGCTGGATCACCGCCCTTAGTCGAGCAAATCGACCCCTTTTGTCTTTCTTTTGTTCTACGATATATATATATATATATATATATATATATATATATATATATATATATATATATATATATATATATATCGTAGAACAAAAGGAGAGACAAGCACACAGGTCATATCACCACCACTCCTATTCTATTTCCACCACAACTATTTCAACAGCAACCAAAATCCCATCAATAACAACCACCATCACATTTTGGCCGTTACAAAACTACCACCAAAACAACAGCCAAATTCGTTAGCACTTGGTCAGTTAACTGGGAATTTCCCAAAGAGAGAGAGAAAGAGAGAAACGCACACAGATATTGAAACAATTCATACATACACATCTTGTATAGAGACATGAATAATTACACACAAGAAAGAGAAAGAGAGAGAGGAGACACATACACACATTTACACACTCACATGCACACAGAAAATCCGCGCATCCACACACACACACACACACACACACACCAACATAGGGAGAAAACACATGCGCATACAAATTCACACACACGTACACATAGAAAGAGAGAGAAATTTAAACACACACACAACCGCAGAGGAAAGTACAACAGAGAAGACACACTCACACACATAAAGATAGGAAATACACTCACACACATACACAGAAGACAGATATACATAGAAAAAGAGAGAGAGAGAGAGAGAGAGAGAGAGAATTCCAAACACACACCCAACTTCCTGTTTATCTCAACTTTCTGTTATTTCAGTTGTTTTAAGGTTGGTTAACGAGAACAAAGAAAACGAAAAAATAAACTACGTTTCACAATCGAATTAGAATGGTTTTTTCCTCCCCACGTAAAAGCATTTCTCTTTTACTTGTTTCAGTCATTTGGCTGCGGCCATGCTGGAGCACCGACTTTAGTCGAGCAAATCGACACCAGGACTTATTCTTTGTAAGCCTAGTACTCATTCTATCGGTCCCTTTCTGCCGAACCGTTAAGTTACGGCGAGGTAAACACACCAGCATCGGTTGTCAAGTGATGGTGGTGGGGACAAACACAGACACACACACACACACACACACATATATATATATATATATATATATATATACGATGGGCTTCTTTTCAGTTTCCGTCTACCAAATCCACTCACAAGGTGTAGTGAAACCTCTCTCTCGAGCATTCAATCATAAATGATAACGAAAGGGCTAACATCTAGCCTTCGGCTGCCTTGGACCCTTGTGTTCACCACCCTGATTGGTTCTCATTTGCGCGGCAATTGTCCCCAGTTCTGCTTCGCGCCAGGGTGCATTCCATCCAATCGTGGCCTTATAATAAGGTCACATGAGAGAGTTTTTCTTTGTTTCCAGTGAGCCCTATTTCATCTATAAATAAGCCCGATCCAACGACGCCAGTCGTCTTTGATTTCAGATCTCTCACAGGTTTGGTCGCTGACCACACACATATACAGAACACAGCTCCAGGCAGTTTACAGCGTCGATGTCTTCACCACCTATGTACTGACTACCACAATGTTGTCACCAGCAACACCACCACCAGAGTACACACCAATATCAACAAACTCGGTTTTATATCTACACTGTATGAGTGGATTATTCCCACCACGAGCAACAGTCAGAACTAACCTGCGAGAATATTCCGTATCAGGTAACCGGTCACAGCATTCGACGCTCAACACACATATTGTGATACCACAGCTCTGCTCCTTGGCCACAACTTCCTGCGTATGAACATCTATCTCCTTGTGTAACTCTTATACGAACTGGTTTTCTCTATCTCAGTGTTTGAAGACTTTTTACAGTCTATGTTACAGACACTCTTTCTATGTTCTGTGTTCCTCTCACTCACACACACACTTGTACACTCACATATTGTACACACACTATTGCTTATACGACTGTCCGTTATTTCATAATGTTGCATAGATACTCTTGTACACGAAGGCCTAACTTATTTACTGTGTTATTTATATATGCCGCATGCACGCACTACAGTTTCACTATGTTAATAAACTTACTCTCTTTATATCTCTAACGGTTGTGTCTGTCACTCTCATTCTCATCTACTGGCACTTGGCTTGTATCTCTCACGACGAGCCTTCTATGTTGTATATTATCTTGTTTTGTGTTCGACCGTACGACATGGTTAAAAGGAGCCTTTTCCGTCTCGTCGCCATTCTCCTTTGGTTCGCACAGTCAATTTATTACAAAGGCTTTGGTTAGCCTGAGGCTATAGAAGAAGACACTTGCCCAAGGTGCCACGCAGTGGGACTGAACCCGGAACCATGTGGTTGGTAAGCAAGCTACTTACCACACAGCCACGCCTGCGCCTTAAAAATCATTTATCTTTTTCTTGTTTCAGCCATTGGATTGCAGTCATGCTGAGGCACCACCTTGAAGGGTTTTAGTCGAACAAATCAATCACCCTCCCCACTACTTATTTTTTAAGTGTGGTATCTATTCCGATGTCTCTTTTGCCAATCTGCACAGTTACGGAGTTATGGGGATGTAAACAAACCAACACAAACATATGCATGTATATATGAATGTATATACATATATAGAGTTTAAAAATAAAGGAAATAAAAGATAGGTGCCTTGCTAAAGAGTGAGCTGATTGTATATGTATCTTTTATCTTTGATTTCAGTCATTGGACTGTGGTCATGCTGGGGCACTACCTTGAAGGGTCTTAGTCAAACAAATCGACCACCAGGACTTATGTTAAAGTGTAGTATCTATTCTTGATGTCTCTTTTGCCCTCATGGGGCAGTTACAGGAGCATAAACGAACCAACATATATATACACACGACGGGACTTACACTTTCTGTCTACCAAAACCACTCACAAGACTTTGCTTGTCTCGGGGTTATAGTAGAAGACATTTGCCCAAAAGTTCCACGCAGTGAGACTGAATGTCACCATCATCATCATTGTTTAACACCCAATTTCCATATTGGCATGGGTTGGATGGCTTGACATGGAGCTGGCCAGGTTCCAATTGCCTGTTGTGGCATGGTTTCTACAGCTGGATGCCCTTCGTAATACCAACCAGTTTACAGAGTGTGCTGGCTGCTTTTTACATGCCACTGAAACAGGTGCGCTTATGCAACACTCGCACAAGGGCATTTTATGTATGTATGGATGACAGCAGTTTTACTTAGCTTCACATCTCTTCTCAAGTACAGCAAATTGCCACAACTCCCAGTCCCTTGTCATTTCCTCAGTGAGGTCCAGAGTCTGAAGATCCTTTCTCATCACTTCATCTTATGTCTTCCTGAGTCTACTCCTTCCACAGGTTCCCCCACAATTAGAGCTCGACACTTCTTTATGCAGCTGTCATCCAAATGCATCACATGACCAAACCAGCACAGCCTTCTCTCTGGCACACAACATCTGATGCCTCTTATACCCAGTTTTCCTCTTAAACCTGTCATGCACACTGACATTACCCATCCAGTGGAGCATGCTGGCTTCATTTCTTTCAAGCCTTCACAAGTCCTCCATAGTCAAAGCCCATGTTTCACTGCCATGTAGCATAGCTATATGTACACAGGCATCATACAATCTGTCTTTCACTTTGAGAGAGAGGCCCTTAGTTACCAACAAAGGTAGGAGCTCCCTGAACTTTGCTCAACCTGTTCTTCTAGCAGTTACACATTTAGAACTTGTTCCTCCACTGCTAACTTGGTCACCTAGGTAACAGAAGCTGTCTACTATTTCTAATGATCCCCCCCATTTTTAGTGCTTATTGTACCAACACATTTGCCACACACACAGGCTATTTTCTCCATTAACCTTCTTGTGATAGCACTATGCCTCTTATGTATCCAAAACAAAGCGGTGACGACAGGCTACTTTCACTTTCTATCTATCAAATCCACTCACAAGACTTTGCTCAGCCCAAGGCTATAATAGAAGACACTTTTCCCAAGGTGCCATGCAGTGGGACTGAAACCAGAGCCACATGATTAGAAAGCAAGCTTCTTAACCACACAGCCATACCTGCATCTATGTTCTACATGCTATTCTTTATAGCTCTATCTCCTCCAAGTTCCACCATTAAAAATAATTTACTCTTTTACTTATTTCAGTTATTTGACTGCGACCATGCTGGAGCACCGCCTTAAAGAGTTTTAGTTGAAGAAATCGACCCTAGGACTTATTCTTTGTAAGACTTGTACTTATTCAATCAGTCTCTTTTGCCAAACTGCTATGGTATAGGGATGTAAACACACCAACACACATAATTGTATACATACATATACATATATATCTATATATATATATATATATATGAGAATGACTCACCCCAGACACAACAATACACACACACACACAACGGGCCTTTTTCAGTTTCCGTCTACCAAATCCACTCACAAGGCTTTGTTGTTTGGCCTGAGGCTATAGTAGAAGACACCTGCCCAAGTGCCACGCAGTGGGACTCAACCTGGAACCATGTGGCTGGGAGGCAAGCTTCTTTATTTCATGAAAATTGGCCATAAAGCAAGCTTCTTACCACACAGACACATCTACACCTGGAACTTTCTAAAAAAGAAAAATCATTTTTCCAGGCACAGACTTTTGGCCATGCTGGGGCTCTGCCTCAAAGAATCTTAGTCAAGCAAATCAACCCCAGTATTTCTTATTTTAAGCCCAGTGCCTTCACTAAAACCTGGCATTTAATCAGTTATGACAATAGGAGTTACAGTTGACGTGATCAATAGAATAGCCTGCTGGTGAAATTAATGTGCAAGTGGTTGAGTATTCCACAGACACATGTATCTTTAACTCTGATCTCAGAGAGATTCAGTGTGACTTAGAATGTGACAAAGCTGGGCCTTTGAAATACAGGTACTACCAATTTCTTATTTCTTTATTGCCCACAAGGGGCTAAACATAGAGGGGACAAACAAAGACAGACAAACGGATTAAGTCGATTATATCGACTCCAGTGGGTAACTGGTGCTTTATTTATCGACCCCGAAAGGATGAAAGGCAAAGTTGACCTCGGCGTAATTTGAACTCAGAACGTAACCGCGGACAAAATACCGCTATGCATTTCGCCCGACGTGCTAATGCTTCTGCCAGCTGAGTGGTCTGGAGGAACATGAAATAAAGTGTCTTGCTGAAGGAAACAATGCACTGCTGGGAAACAAACTGATGATCTTATGATTGTGGGCCGAATACCCTAACCACCAAGCCATGGGATCTTTCTGATTTGGCGGACACCATTTTTTATTTAGTGCCTTCACTACCAACACCATAAGCATCATCAGTACCACTATTGCCACCATCAGCACCACCTCCACCATAAACATCATCACCACCACCATCAACAACACCACCAAACACTGAAAGCTGAAAAGTAGGACAACATCCTCTCTCCACCATGTTATTTCCATCACTTGTGTTACAGCAGTCATGGTGATGGTGGTGGTAATGATGATGATGATGATAGTGGTGACAGTAATGGCGGCAGTGGTGGTGATGACTGTGAAAGAAAATACATAAGTTGTTCCACTTACATCAGGTCAAGAAATAAGATGCTGGGAAATTTTAGTGGGAAATTCTGTAAAGGGGAGAGGCTGATAAAAATTCTCTTTTTTAGTCGGTGTACATCTTATTTTTATCTATATTTATTTTATATTTGTCTATTAGGTTTTTTGGTAGTTTATGAATTTTTAGTCGTGTATATTTAACTTTTTGATAGGCCTTCTTTTTGTATTTTATGCAATTATATTTTTACCTTCTGTGATTTTATGTATATGTATTATTTTTTATGAGTTTGAAAACCATGGTGATTTTTATATATGATTAAATGTTTGAGGCGTGGTGTTGTATGTAAAGTCATTGACCCAAATTTAATGTTTGTTATATAACCAATGCTTCTTTATATATAATATATATATATATAGAAAAAAAAATTGCAATGGGCTTCTTTCAGTTTTCATTTACCAAATACACTTGGATGTTTGACATCCCTTTGAAGGATTTCGGTCCTCACTTCTTTTATAAATATGTGTGTGTGTGTGTGTGTGATGGGCTTCATTCAGTTTTCATACACTATATCCACTTATATGTCTTTGGTTGGTCTTACCACACAGCCACACCACACCAGCACCCAATAGTCTAAAATTGGGGTGTATAAACCTTCAACAGAAAAAGTAGGTTTTTTTTTGTATGCGTAGGACTCGAATCCAGAGCCCTTTGTTTTTGTGACAAGTGTACTACCATTACACCAACATACCTCTGTAACCTTCTCCCCCACCACGATCCTCAGCCAACACTCAGACACACACACACTATATGAGCGTTTGTGTGTTTCTTTTTTAGCTGCTATTATTCTGGGTCAGTCATCAGACTGTAGCTATGCTGGGGCACTGGCCTGAAGAATTTAGTCAAACAAATTGAACCCTAGTGTTTATTTACATTTTCTTTGGCCATGTACAGGCATGGCTGCATGGTAAGAAGCTTGCCTCCTAACCACATGGTTCCAGGTTCACTCCCTTGAGCAAGTGTCTTCTGCTATAGCCCCAGGCCGACTGAAGCTTTGTGATTGAATTTGGTAGGTGGAAGTTACTGTCGCATGTGTATATGTCTGTGTATGTGTTTGTGCCTCTCCGAGAGAAAGAGAAGGATATATATATATATATATATATATATATATATATATATATATATATATATATATATATATATAATGCTAGTTCTAAAATCTCTCTAAGAGACCAACACAGTAGTTGTACTGTCTTTAACATGGCTGTCCTGTTCGCAATTTTATCGGATGCAGTTGTGCATCATTAACCAGCTAGAGATGTCCTCTTGGGGTTAAAAAATCACAGTAGAGTCCGCTCAAATGGACAGCCATGTTAAAGTGACTACGAATATTACTTTTCCACTTTGATGTGACTATTTGCTTTAGCAATATATATATATCATTATCATCATCATCGTTTAACGTCCGCTTTCCATGCTGGTATGGGTTGGATGATTTGACTGAGGACTGATGAACCAGATGGCTGCGCCAGGCTCCAATCAGATCTGGCAGAGTTTCTACAGCTGGATGCCCTTCCTAATGCCAACCACACCGAGAGTGTAGTGGGTACTTTCGGAGTGGTTGGCCATATATATATATATATATAGTGAGAATTTACAAAACCACAAAAGATGAGGACGGGTGTGTAAACAACAAATAGATGTATTAGTTTAATGCTTGGGAATAGGGAAAGTCTTTCACGTTTTGAGCCTACGCTCTTCGACAGAAAGGAACACAGAAATAAACAGGGAGAGAAAATAGAAAAAGGTTTAGTTGCTAGCGATTTATCATGGCGAATAGATAGATAGATATAGATATATATGTATATGTATATGTGTGCGTGTATATTTTTGTTTGTCCCCCCCCCCCCCACACACACACCACACCACTTGACAACCAGTATTGGTGTGTTTACATCCCTGTAACTTAGCGATTTAGTAAAAGAGGCCGACAGAATAATTACCAGGCTGATGAAAGAAACAAGTAAAAGATTAAAAGAATAAAAGATCACACCATATATGGAGCTTCATAGACAAGCTCTTAGTTTATAAGCGTTTATTTCCTTCTATCATTGAATTAGCAGCAAGTGAGACACGAGCCTGCTTCACAATGCCATGCCAGTAATATCTATCCTTACTCTATCTGACAATAAGCATTTATGTAGTTAAGTAGATCATTGTCAGGTACTTAGGATAGGACTTCATATGGCCTCTTGTCATTTCTACAGCTGAGTTAACTGGAGCAACGTGAAATAAAGTGTCTTGCTCAAGAACACAACACACAGCCCGGTCCGGGAATCGAACTCACAACCTCAAGATCGTAAGCTCGACGCTCTAACCACTGAGCCATGCACCTTCACAACAGGTGCCACACTTTACAGAAAATGATATGCTGTTCCCCTGGTGAAGAGGATTGACCCGAAAGAGTTGTGTGCTGGTGCCACATAAGAGCACCCAGCACATCCTGCGAGGTGGTTGGTATTAAGAAGGGCATCCAGCCATAGATACCAACTCAGACTGGGGCCTGGTGCAGCTCTCCAGCTTGCAAGCTCCTGTTAAACCATCCAACCCATGCCAGCATGGACAATGGATGTTCAATGATGATGATGAATGTACTTCAAAGTATATTAAAGGCTTTATCAGTTAATACTGTCTCCTGCCTGTGTTAGCAGTGTGATTCAATCAGTTTTAAAAGTTATCTCAACAGATTTTTGGTAGAAATTAGAGACAGCACTGAAAGTTATGACATTTCATATATGAATATGTCTAACGTAAACAATGCAATCAAAGAAAAATATTTAATGAACATATATGCATATTTCAGTTCTTGATCTTTCTTCATCACCACATCCAATTCCTTAACGATTCACAAACAAATTGCTTAACTACCCACTAAGTTTACAGATTTAACACTGTTAGATACACCAATTTACATACTAAACACAGAGACCAGTACTTATTAATTGCTGGTATATATATTTTAATACTGTATTTGAACACTAAACTCGGCTTGTGAAGACCTGTTGGGGCAAGCGAAAGCCAAATCGTGATGGCACCTGTACCAGTAGATCACTAAGAGCACTGTCCGAGCATGATCGTTGCCAGAGCACCAGCTGTCTCGCTTTCATGTGACCATTACCAATGTCGCCTTCCTGGCACTTGTGCCAGTGGAATGTGAAAAGACATTTGAGCGAGTTCGTTGCCAGTTGGCATGTAAAATACACCATTTCTAGCATGGCCGTTGCCAGCACCTCCTGACCGGCCTTCGTGCCGGTGGCACGTAAAAGCACCCAGCTATAGAAATTCTGCCAAATCAGATTGGAGCCTGGTGTAGCCATCTGGTTCACCAGTCCTCAGTCAAATTGTCCAACCCATGCTAGCATGGAAAGCGGATGTTAAACGATGATGATAATGATGATGATAGTATACTCCCAAAATATTAAAGGCTTTTATAAGTTAATACTGTCACCTGCCTGTGTCAGCAGTGCAATTCAATCACTTTTAAAAGTTATCTCTACAGATTTTCTATAGAAATTAGAGCCAGGTTGCGATGTTTTGTATATGAATACATCTCTTTAAACAATGTGGTTGAAAATAGAAAAATATATCGACCCCAGTACTTATGTCCTCGCTACCAGTTGCCAAACAGTGACGGGGGGACAAACACAAAACACACACATAGATATATGCATACACACATATATACATACATATGACAGGTTTCTTTCAGTTTCCATCTACCAAATCCATTCAGAAGGCTATAGTAGAAGATACTTGTCCAAGGTACCACACAGTGGGACTGAGCTGGGAATCATGTGGTTGGGAAGCAAGCTTCTTACCATACAGCCAAGCCATATATATATATATTTTTTATCTTTTACTTGTTTCAGTCATTAGACTGTGGCCATGCTGGGGCACCAACTTGAAGAAATTTAGTGGAACAAATTGACTCCAATACATATCATTTTCTGTAAAGTGTGGCACCTGTTGTGAAGGTGCATGGCTCAGTGGTTAGGGCGTCGAGCTTACGATCTTGAGGTTGTGAGTTCGATTCCCGGACCGGGCTGTGTGTTGTGTTCTTGAGCAAGACACTTTATTTCACGTTGCTCCAGTTAACTCAGCTGCAGAAATGAGTTGCGATATCACTGGTGCCAAGCTGTATTGGCCCCTTTGCCTTTCCCTTGGATAACATCGGTGGTGTGGAGAGGGCAGGTTGGTATGCATGGGCGACTGCTGGTTTTCCACAAACAACCTTGCCCGGACTTGTACCTCGGAGGGTAACTTTCTAGGTGCAATCCCATGGTCATTCATGACCGAAGGGGGTCTCCTCGGTCCCTGTTATATCAGTTTCTTTAGAGACTAGTTGTCAAACAGTGGTGGGACTCAATTGCAGACACGAAGCGACACACACACACACACACACACAAACACACATATGATGGGCTTCTTTCAGTTTTCATCTACCATATCCACTCACAAGGCTTTGGTCAGACATTTAGAAGACATTTGTCCAAGGTGCCATGCAGTAGGACTGAACCCTGAACCACGTGGTTGGGAAGCAAACTTCTTACCACACAGCCATGTGAGCAATCTTTGAACGAAGGCCAGTTTACTTTAATTAGCAGTGATTCACCTACTTCACTGTTTAATGTACCAACGTTAATCAAAAGGTTCTCTGCTCTAGGCAGTGCAATTCTCCTCCCCTTCTCCAGCCCATGAAATGTGTTGTCACCTTTACAGGATAAACAGTGTAGAACATTCTGTGTAAGCAGTGAAAAAATCTCAGGGTTATTTCTTACTCATCTGCTCTCAACTCATTAAACAGATAACATACAGGTCATTATCACCAATTCTCTATATCTATGAAGCTATTAAAAACAGATAAACATAAAGTCAAGTACTTATACATGAACCTATTTATGTGTCAATATGCGTGTGTGTGTGTAACCCTTTCAGGTAAATAACCTTGCTCGATCTGTAGAAAAGGCATAGGTAGGAATTCCATAAGATGTACCCAGTGTAAGCTGAATAAGAATAGCCTGAGCAAAGTTCAGAGAGCTCCTACTTCTGCTGGCAGTTAAGGGCCTCTCGCTCAGGGTGAAAGGTAGACTATATGATGCATGTGTGCAAACCGCCATGCTACACGGCAGTGAAACATGAGCCATGACTGCTGAGGACATGCGTAGGCTTGCAAAAAATGAAGCTAGTATGATCCACTGGATGTGTAATGTCAGTGTGCATACACGACAGAGTGTAAGCACCCCGAGAGAAAAGTTGGACATAAGAAGCATCAAATGTGTGATGCAAGAGAGACAACTGCGCTGGTATGGGCATGGGTTGCATATGGATGAGGACAGCTGTGTGAGGAAGTGATACACCCCAACAGTGGAAGGAACCTGTGGAAGAGGTAGACCCAGGAAGACATGGGATGAGGTGGTGAAGCATGACCTTCAAACGTTGGGCCTCACTGAGGCAATGACAAGAGACCGCGACCTTTGGAGATATGCTGTGATTGAGAAGACCAGGCAACTAAAATAAGATTGCAGCCATGACTGATGCCAGTGTTGCAGGAGTGGCCCATTTAAAAGCACCCTTGAAGCATCTGGCAATAGGATAGGCTTGAGAAGATCTGTTGAGTCAAGTAAAATGGAAATCGTATCCGTGGCTAGTGCCGCCCGACCAGCTTCCATGCTGGTGGCACATAAAATGCACCATCTGAACATGATCAATGCTAGTGCCCCTTGACTGGTTCTTGTGCCAGTGACATGTAAAAAGCACCATCCAAACATGGTCAATGCCAGTGGCATGTAAAATGCACCGTTCCAGTGGCATGTAAAATGCACTATCTGAACGTGGTTGATGCCTGTGTCCCCTGACTGGCTCCCATGCTGGTGGCACATAAAATGCACCATCTGAACATGATCAATGCCAGTGCCCCTTGACTGGCTCCCGTTCCAGTGGCATGTAAAATGCACTATCCGAATTTGGTTGGCATTAGGAAGGGCATCCAGATCATTGCCAGATTAGACTGGAGCATTGTGCAGCCTCCTGGCTTGCTAGACCTCAGTCAAACTGTCCAACCCATGCCAGCATAGAAAGCAGACGTTAAATGATGATGATGATGATATATTTAATAAAAATATACACATATACATATTTTAAGTTCTGTTTTCCTGTTTGCATTACCATACCTAATATGTGTGTGTGTATATATTCTATTTTTTAAAGTCAGGTACTTATTCTATTGATTTCTTTCGCCTTAGTGCTAAGTTATCGGGATGTAAGCACCCTAACACTGGTTGCCAAATGCTGGTGGGGGACACAAAGATACAGGCAGCTGGTATGCATGGGCGACTGCTGGTTTTCTATAAACAACCTTGCCTGGACTTGTGCCTTGGAGAAGAACTTTCTATGTGCAATTCTATGGTCATTCACGACCCAAGGGGTATCTATCTAAATATATATTGGTATCTTTTATCTTTTACTCGTTTCAATCATTTGGACTGTGGCCTTGCTGAGGGTGCTCTCATGAAGAGCATTTAGCCAAACGCATCGACCCCCAATACTTGTTTTCTTTTTTAAATCCTGGTACTTGTTCTAATGGCTTCTAAGTTACAGAGATGTAAACAAACCAACACCAGTTGTCAAGCAGAGGCGGAGGACAAACACATATAGACATCTATATGACAGGCTTCTGTTGGTTTTTGTCTACCACATCCACTCACAAGGATTTGGTCAGCATACATGCATACATAAATAACAGCAACACATCCGTAGGGATGGTGTTGATGGATTCACTATGACTCCATCCTTAGCATCAATATTTACTTATATTATCTTACAGTTGCCAGATCAGATTATTATTATATTATTTTACAGTTTTGCAACTGTAAAATAATATAAACATAAGCACAGGCATGGCTGTGTGATAAGAAACTTGCTTCCCAACCACATGGTTCCGGGTTCAGTCCCACTGCGTGCCACCAACACCTTGTGAGTGGATTTGGTAGACGGAGACTGAAAGAAGCACGGCCTTTGAACATTGGGCCTTACTGAGGCAATGACTAGTGACTGAGACCTTTGGAGATATGTTGTGCTTGAGAAGACCCGACAAGCCAAATGAGACCATGGCCCATGGCCTATGCTAGTGGGTGTAACCAACCTACTTATGAATACCCCACATAGCAGCAGTCAAATGACTGAAACAAGTAAAAGAATAAAAGAATATTATCATTAAATAGATTTAATATAACATGGAAATCGTACATATTTTATATGAGATGAAAATATTCACATTTAAGGCAAAATATATCACCTATTCATGACCGAAATGAGATTCATAAATAGTTTTTCACGATCTCTGAATTTGTTTCGCCACATATGCTTATGAAAATATGATGTCAATATATCGCTATTTCCGTGGAGGTGCAATGGCCCAGTGGTTAGGGCAGCGGACTCGCGGTCATAGGATCGCGGTTTTGATTCCCAGACCGGGCGTTGTGAGTGTTTATTGAGCGAAAACACCTAAAGCTCCACGAGGCTCCGGCAGGGGATGGTGGCGAACCCTGCTGTACTCTTCCACCACAACTTTCTCTCACTCTTACTTCCTGTTTCTGTTGTGCCTGTAATATCTCCGAGATAAGGGTGTCTGTGGAGTACTCAGCCACTTGCACGTTAATTTCATGAGCAGGCTGCTCCGTTGATCGGATCAACTGGAACCCTCGACGTCGCAAGCGACGGAGTGCCAACAACATCATTATTTTCACATTATTTCGCCCGAGTTTCTTCTCTAGTTCGTGCATCGATTTTAGATCAACGAAATTTAGAGAATGATTAACAAATTCAACTTTATGAGCACGTAGGAAGCCCAACCATCTGATATTAAACATGTTTTTAGGAATTTTGATGTGTCGTTGTTGTCATTTCCGATTTCTACCTCAATTTAGTTTCATTTTCTTCAGAAAAATTAATTTCGTTTTTGTACGACCGTTGACCGACGTTTGTGGCTGTTGTACGTCAAGTCGAAGAAACACACACACACACACACACACATATATACCCACTTAAAGAACCGAAGTATATAACAAGAATTTAAGACTCAAGGACTCAATTTGGCGAAACTATCCACCACGTGTGTGTACATATCTACGTAAGTGTATTGGTAAGTGAATTTTAACATATCTATATCTATCAACAAATGGGTACATCGTGCTGGGATAACTACAGGGTTTTACCCCCCAGACTTTGGGAGGTCATAACTTTCAGAAAAATGAATTTTTTTAATGTATTAAAAAAAATTCATTTTTCTGAAAGTTATGACCTCTCAAAGTCTGGGGGGGGGGGAAACCCTGTAGTTATGCCCACATCGTGCATGTGTGTATGTGGATCATTTTAAACTTTTGAAGTTTTTCAGATTTTCACCAGATTATTATTTATTTATATTGCCATGGTCTCCGAGAAATGAAAGTATTTGTTCGACAAGTTCCGTCTAAATGTTTTATTACTTTAATGTTTATTTGTTTGCTGTCGAACACTGAAAAGCACGGTCGCACTCACACACACATTCATTGTCTTTCATTTCTATGTATGTGTGTATCTATATATGTGTGTGAGTGTGTGTCACTGTAGAAGTCATGTTTTTCACTGTTCAGCTGCAAGAAAATAAACATTAAAGAAATAAAAATTTTATACGGAACTTGCCGAACAAATACTATCAGTTCACAGAGACAAAAACCGATCGATTGCTTTTTCTTAAATGTAGGTCTTACGTAATTTCGCACTTGTTTTATAGACCCCGAAAAAATTGAAAAGCAAAATCGATCCCAGCAATATTTGAACTTAGAACGTAAGGAGTCAGAAAAAAATGCCGCTCAGCATTACGGCCGACATGTTAACAATTCTGCCAGCTCACAGCCTTAAGATGCAATTTCCCCAGAATTGGGAATTTCCAGAATTATTGTTAAAAACGATGATGATGAAATAGCGAAACGAAGGACTTCGCCTTTGGCTTTCTGTAAATTATACACACACACACATATATATATATACATACATATATATATATATATATATATATATATATATATATATATATATATATATATATATATATATGCAAAAAAAAAATTAATAGCTCTTATTTTTAATAATTTGTCTGTTAAATTTTATATATCTACTGAGATTAGGCAGATTTGTATAGTGTGCTTTGTGTCTCCAAGCAATATTCAGGCCCTGAGACATGTATTGCTTGGAGACATATATATATATATATACACAGGGTTGGCTAAAAGTCACCTGACAGTAAATCAAAGCCATTTAATTCTAAGATTTATTCATTTTTAACAACTGAATGAATTTAATAAAAGCATCCTAAACATGAAACATCATGAAAATTGTTCAAACTGAAGTCCTTCTCGAGCGAGTCAATACAGAATTACAGATAGTAATTATGGAATTTTGATTTACTGTCGGGTGACTTTTGGCCAACCCTGAGTGTGTGTGTGTGCATATATATATATATATATATATATATATATATATATATATATATATATATATATGTGTGTGTGTGTGTGTGTGTGTGTGTATTTTTTCAATGTGTACATAACAAGGAAAAAATAAATAGTTATCAGGGTAGCAAAAATTCACATAAGTGTCAAGGATGTCACAGCCTACTTATAAAGGTAGAAATTCCAGGGTTAAATGAAATGTTTTCGCATAACATGGATAAATTAAGAAATGGAGTCAAACGAAGGTGTTATTCAAATCATTTACACTTCCAACATTTTCGAAGAAAGCATTAAGATCATTCGGGAGAGAATAAAAATGATGTAAAACAATGCAATCATCTCATCAGGGGAAAAAAAGAGAAACAAAACACATCTATAAGCCATTTTAACCGAATGTGATTACCGTGTATATGATGAAGGGGAACGCTAGCAAGTTTTCTTTTTAAAAAACCGTTAATAGATTTAATGTCAAATGTAATTTAGAGAAAAGAGAAAGAAAATAAGATATATATTCAATTAGAAGTTAAATTAGCCTCATTAAGGGATAGTAATATCCAATGAATTACTGGGTCATTACCTAATATTTGTTGTGAATAATATTCATAAAATGATAGGTCTAAATATAAATCATGGTTTATAGTTATTCAAAAGAAAATTAAGAAAATGGAGATATAGCATTTAATAGAAATTTTTAAAAAATTATTATCTGCAAAAATCCAACATACTCTCTTACAGCTGTTTCAATTAAGCCTAAAGATTAAAATAGCAATTATTAACACATTATATTGGGCAAAACTCATCAGGGAGGTATAAAAGATATACCATTAGGTTATTCGGTGTTGTGTTTTCGAATCATCACAGCCTGAGGTCTCGGGCCAATAGGTTTCGGGACCCGATGATGCGCCTTAAGGCCGAACCCCTTATGGACGGGAAACCCAAGGTAATTCCATAAACCGGCCTCCCCCATTAAAATATTAACTGTTCTACATCTTAGAGTGTGCTTCTTCTTCGGATTTATGTTTTTTTTAAAAACTATATATATATATATATATATATATATCATCATAAATATAAGGGATTAGCAATTGAGTTGCTTCTCCAACATACTGAAAATTCAGAAACAGCAGTCAAAGAACTACTGATTCTAAACTACAAATTTTTCTCTAAAATGGATGGCGATATTTATGGCACACATAGAACAAAAAACCGGAGGGAAAAGCACAAACAAAACAAGCCTATATATATTTACACACACACACACATATATATAATTGTGTCTGGAGAGTGTCAATCTCTTTTAGTGCCTTATTACTTAACACACTCACCGGTTCGATTTCCACTCATTTACTTATTTAATCGAACCGGTGAGTGTTAAATAATAAGGCACTAAAAGAGAATGACTCTCCCCAGACACCATAAAGCATGCCTCAACACACGAATTCACATAAAGAAACGAAATATATATGTATGCATGTATGTATATGGATGTGTGTAAGTATATAAATGTATGTGTGTGTGTTCGCCTATATATATATATAAATATTCTATAATTATAATCAGGGGTCAGCTAATTGCTACGCCAGGCACCGAATTTAGAAAAAGGAGTTAAAATATTTATGGTAGCGGAAAAAGTATTGTAACTCCTATTTCTAAATCCGGAGCCTGGCGAAGCAATTAGCTGACCCCTGATTATAATTATGTTTATAATTATAGAATATTCGTATAATTTTACCTAAAAAGGTTATTGTAACGTATTGAACTACTTGGTAAAAGTATTAACTGTTAATTAATTAATTAATTTTATCTTTTTATTATTATTATTATTGAAATATATATATGTGTGTGTGTGTGTGTATTCAGAAATCAAGAAACGTATAGTATTAAGCAAACAAACAGAAAAGAGACATAGAAGATCAAGTTGAAAAACATACTAAATGTACAGACGAACGGAAAACAAACACAGAGGGTCACCAACTCCTCATATATATATATATATATATATATATATATATATATATATATATATATATATATATATATATATATATATATACACACTCGCAATCCGTCGGTTACGACGATGGGTGTTCCAGTTGATCCGATCAACAGAAACAACCTGCTTGTGAAACTAACGTGAAGGTAGCTGAGCACTCTCCAGACGAAAATTTCTTGAAAAAAGAGGCCCTACCGCCTATGTTTCAGACTCTCTGAACTTCAACAACTATACTGACCAATGCATCAGTACAAAATAATGACGCAATCCTTACAATTTAATGATTTCGAATACATAGGAAGAATTATATCTTGTTTGTTGTTAACACAACGTTTCGGCTGATATACCCTCCAGCCTTCATCAGGTGTCTTGGGTATATCAGCTGAAACGTTGTGTTAACAACAAACAAGATGGGGACAAACATCCATCAAATGTAAATAATATACATTATTCCCCATCTCTTAAATATAGAACTGTATTAGGCGCAGGAGTGGGTGTATGGTATGTAGCTTGCTTACGAACCACATGGTCCCGGGTTCAGTCCCACTGCGTGGCACCTTGGGCAAGTGTCTTCTACTATAGCCTCAGGCTGACCAAAGCCTTGTGAGTGGATTTGGTAGTCGGAAACTGAAAGAAGCCCGTCGTATATATATATATGTGTGTGTGTGGTCCCCGTAACTTAGCGGTTCGGCAAAAGAACCGACAGAATTAGTACTAGGCTTACAAAGAATAAGTCTTGGGGTCGACTAAAGGCGGTGCTCCAGCATGACCGCAGTCATGTGACTGAAAGAAGTGAGAAAGTATGAAGAAACAATAAAAAAAAACCCAGAAATTACTCATTTTGCTCCACCCATGTGTGTGTGTGTGTGTGTCTACATACACACACATATATGCCAATACCTTACCGTACAAAGTTTCACTTTCTTGAGCCTAAAACCGATTGAGTCCCTACATATACACTTACACATACATATATAATAAAAAATTCACAGGAGTGGCTGTGTGGTAAGTAGCTTGCTTACCAACCACATGGTTCCGGGTTCATTCCCACTGCGTGGCACCTTGGGCAAGTGTCTTCTACAATAGCCTCGGGCCGATCAAAGCCTTGAGTGGATTTGGTAGACGGAAACTGAAAGAAGACCGTCGTATATATATATATATATATATATATATATATATATATATATATATATATATATACATACATACATACATATATATGTGGCACACTCACACATATATAGTGAGAATTTAGGACCGTGTGTGCGTATCCTTTACTTTTGCCCCACTAATGATAGTTACTATCATTAGTGGGAGGTTAATGTTTTCATCAAACATTAACCGATGGGATGCTCAGGTCCGGAACGTCTTACATCATAAGTCTGTTGGCTCAGGACTGACCTGGGACCAAACGACAATTATAGTCACAAATACAAACTGCTATATTATTCAATAGATAGATAAAAATAGTCCTTGGTACGGTATGTTTGAATAAAAGACGGGATGGTCACGTTCGGAATATCTTACATCATAGATCTGTTGGATCAGGACTACCTGGGGTTAAACAACGACTAACCACTACAGCGAAAACATGTATATAATTACAACAAATTAATATAGACGGATGCAATAACTTACTTCTGCTTATTAATCGTCTGTAATTTTTCAAATCCTTGATTAATTAAAACAATTAATCAATGTTCTGGTTTGTAATTAAACCCTTATTTGTTACGGCCAATGCAAGCAGAAGCAAGTAATTCCTGAAGCACAAATGACTGGGGAGCGAATTAAGGTTTCAAATCTGTGGCTATCTCGAAGTTGTTTATTACTTTAACTGAAACATTGTGTGAAAGAGAGGCGAGCTTTTTATGTAAGAGAGAGAGAGAGAGAGAGAGAGAAAGAGTGAGTGTGTATGAATGGGTGTGCAGTATGAATCATTTACTGCGTGTGTGGGAGTGAATATGTGAGAGGGTATCCTGTACAGTGTGTATATGTGCGTGAGTTTATATGTACAGTGTGTATATGTACGTGTATATGTATGTATGTATATGCATGTATGTATGTCACCGTCTGATAGCTTTGTGTGTGTATACGTCTGTTTCGACGTATCAACACGACTGCCTTCTCCCGAAATTTTCTAGACACGCTTCAGATGGTGTAGATTCAAATTATATCAGAATTTGTTGTGAAAAAAAAAAAAATTTTCCGAAGGTGGTGAGAAAAGTTTTCGGAAAATTCACGTGCCGACTTTATTTTCTCATAATGTTCAGAAAAATGAGTATTTCTTAATGAAATCTTCTACAAATACCTTCCAGATTGTGTAGATTACGATTTTATCAGAGTTTAATATGTAAAAAGATTGGTGGACTCCTACACATCACATGTATCTGCAAAATAAAACTTGAAATTTCGGAAAAACATTGTGATATATGTCAGAAAATATGTGTGCCTATCGACCATTTTTTTAATCATATCCTTAAAAACGGTGAAACTCCAGAAGGGCGCACTTCTTTTCTTGAAGGGGACACGTGTCCCTCATCTTCCCCCCACCCCCGCCGTTACACTTCGAAAAAAAAATTTTTTTTACAACAAATTTCGATATAATCGGAAACTTCATCATCTGAAGCGTACTTGTAGAAAAGTCCATAAAAACTTATGGAAGTTATAAGGAAGCAAAAATCTGGAGGGGCACACTTGTGTAGTTATGCCTGTGTTTATATATATATATATATATAATGTTAATTCTCTAAATGAAGTATTAACAGTAACTGCACGATAAAGTGTAGTATATTGCCACTTAAGTGTGGCTGACCCCTAGGGGTGGATGTTACTGTTGCTTTTAGCCCCAGGAGGACATCTCCTCCAGTTCATCATCTGAAGCGTACTTGTAGAAAAGTCCATAAAAACTTATGGAAGTTATAAGGAAGCAAAAATCTGGAGGGGCACACTTGTGTAGTTATGCCTGTGTTTATATATATATATATATATATATATATATATATATATATATATATATAATGTTAATTCTCTAAATGAAGTATTAACAGTAACTGCACGATAAAGTGTAGTATATTGCCACTTAAGTGTGGCTGACCCCTAGGGGTGGATGTTACTGTTGCTTTTAGCCCCAGGAGGACATCTCCTCCAGTTCATCATCTGAAGCGTACTTGTAGAAAAGTCCATAAAAACTTATGGAAGTTATAAGGAAGCAAAAATCTGGAGGGGCACACTTGTGTAGTTATGCCTGTGTTTATATATATATATATATATATATATATATATATATATATATATATAATGTTAATTCTCTAAATGAAGTATTAACAGTAACTGCACGATAAAGTGTAGTATATTGCCACTTAAGTGTGGCTGACCCCTAGGGGTGGATGTTACTGTTGCTTTTAGCCCCAGGAGGACATCTCCTCCAGCTAAACAGGACACAGTAGTGTGTCGATAAGCCAGCTGGAGGAGATGTCCTCCTGGGGCTAAAAGCAACAGTAACATCCACCCCTAGGGGTCAGCCACACTTAAGTGGCTATATACTACACTATATATATATATATATATATATACATATGAATGTGTCTATGTATATGTATGTGTCAGTGTATGTTTCAACGGGCACGTTGCTCCTCTATCAGCTTGTGTGTGCGTGTTCATGTGTCTGTCAACGTATATGTGAGTATGTGTGTGTATGTTTTCAAGTACGTGTTTATGTATCTGTCAGCATGTGTATGTATGTGTGTGTTTCAAAATACGACTTTTAGTGTCTGAATGCATGTATGTAGATATTTGTGTGTGAGTCATACAGTTGTTCGGATCGTGTGTCCTCCCCGCCAACCGCGAATACAACATGACGACCTATTTGGTGATGAAACGCAAGAAATGACCTTTAAAACTTCAGAAGTGGTTGTAATAGTTTAGATTCACTTCAGGTAAGGTCGATTTATTGAAAAAAACAAAAAACAAAAAAAAACTGTCACTCTGTTCGAGGAACAATCCGCCTCTAAATGCAACAATAACAAGCATACCTACACAACCGTGCCCCACCCAACTTCTGTAGTTATGTCTTACTACGTTAAAGTTTATTTCGTAATTACGCAGGATTTTGTAATGTTTTGCTGAGCAAACCTACATAAACGTACCCTAACCCCGAACAAGGCATACCTACACAAATGTGCCCGCCCAACTTGAATTTCTGTTTTCATAAATTTCGTAATTATTCTTTTACTTGTTTGTCATTTGACTGCGGCCATGCTGGAGCGTCGCCTTTAGTCGAGCAAATCAACCCCAAGACTTACTCTTTGTAAGCCTAGTACTTATTCTATCGTTCTTTAGCCGAACAGCTAGGTTACGGTGACGTAAACGCATCGGTTGTCAAGCGATGTTGTGGGGTCAAAAACTGACCCACAATCACACACACACACACACACACACATATATATACACGACGGGCTTCTTTCAGTTTCCGTCCACCAGATCCACTCACAAGGCTTTGGTATTTTTTATTGAAGATATGCACAAGTACGCTTCATATGATATAGATTACGATTATACTGGAATTAAATATTAAAAAAATGTAATAAATTAATGGGCTCGCACTGACAGACATCACAAGCTTTTTCTTCGAAATTTCAAGTTTTAATCTGTAGCTGTATGTGACGTGTATCACTATGTGTCTGTATGAGCTAACCAATTTTATTTTATCATACTAAATTCTGATATAATCGTAATCTACATCATCTGAAGCGTATTTGTACAAATTTTTATTTAAAAAAAACAAACATTCATAATTATGAAAGTTATGTGGAGACAAATTCAGTGGTGAGGCACATTTATGTAGGCATGCCTAGCTTGAAGTCGGGGCACGCTTTTGTAGGTATGCCCAGTAAAAACATATACTATGTCCTTGTATGGAATGAGGTACAACTACACAAGCGTGCCCCAATCACGACTTTGTTTTTTTCACAACTTTCAGAAAAATGAATATTTTTCAATGAAATTTTCTACAAATACCTTTCAGATGGCATAAATTATCACTGTGTCAGAATTTAATATAAAAAAAAAAATTTTAAACTGATGGGGGCACAGTCATACATACACAAAAGAATTGTGATGTGTATCTATATATGAGTGCATACCCACCATTTAAAAAAAAAATTATATTAAATTTCGAGCCAGCAACTCAATCCGTCAATCTGGAAAACATTACCTGTTCTGGATTGAGATGCTGCCTTGCAAACTTTGACATATTTTCTGTTATTTTGTTCTACACAGCGGTGAAACATGGCTGTGACTGCCTAGGACATGCATAGGCTTAAAAGAAAAGAAACTAGCATGCTTTGCTGGATGTGCAATGCCAGTGTTCATATACGACAAAGTGTAAGCCGTCTTGAGAGAGAAGTTGGGCACAAGAGGCATCAGATGTGGTGTGCAAGAGAAACGACTGCATTGGTATGGTCATGTGATGTGTATGGATGAGGACAGCTGTGTAAAGAAGTACCACACTTTCACTGGAAGGAACCTGTGGAAGTGGTAGACCCCAGGAAGTCAAGGCACAAGGCAGTGAAGCATGATCCTCGAATGTTGGGCCTCATGGAGGCAATGACAAGTGACCAAGACCTTTGGCAATATGCCATGCTTGCAAAGACTTGTCAAGCCAAGTGAAATCATAGTCGAGGCTCATGTTGGTGTCACATAACTGGTACACAAGAAGCACCCATTATGTTCTTGGAGTGGTTGGTGTTGGGAAGGGCATCCAGCCGTAGAAACCATGCCAAATCAGACTGGAACCTAGTGCAGCTCTCTGGCATGCTAGTTCCAGTCAAACCATCTAACTCAAGCCAGCATGGAGAGCAGTTATTAAATAATGATGATGACGATGTGTGAGTGTGTATGTGAGTGCGTACATTTGAATTGAGGATATAATCATTGAAATGATTATACCAGTGCCCAGCATATAAAACCTACCTTATAGGTAAAATTAATATTTAAGTATATAATCTTATCTATAAAACACAGATTTTCTGTGTGTGTGTGTGCGTATGTTTAAAATTCATGCATTTACACAATTCCAAATTTCTTGGATTAAAGAATCGGAATTAATATTCTAAATACAATTTGTTAGGTCACTGCGTCATTTTTTCACTCAAAATAATTTCTAATAAAGTATAAAGGAAATTTGAATAGAGTGCCCAGTAGAACTGTTACAAAAGGTTTGCCTCCTTGGTAGGGCCAGAATAATCAGGAAAGTATTAGATAGCTGAAAAGAATGGATGGCATGGCACCGTAGGCTACAGGTAGTAAGCCCGCTACACACACAAGACTCCAGGAGCTCTAACAAAACCTGTGATAAAGAGATGATGATGATGATGATGATGATGATGACGACGCCAACAACGCTGTCGACGCCGCTGGTGTTGGCGGCGGCGGTGGCGATGATGGCGACAACGACAACAACACATTCTTTATTGGCTACATTTAGAACAATATCTTTGTCATGTTGTATATATATATATATATATTCTCTTTTACTCTTTTACTCTTTTACTTGTTTCAGTCATTTGACTGCGGCCATGCTGGAGCACCACCTTTAGTCGAGCAAATCGACCCCGGGACTTATTCTTTGTAAGCCTAGTACTTATTATATCGGTCTTTTTGCCGAACCGCTAAGTTACGGGGACCTAAACACACCAGCACCGGTTGTCAAGCAATGCTAGAACAAACACAGACACACAAACACATATATATATATATATACATATATACGACGGGCTTCTTTCAGTTTCCGTCTACCAAATCCACTCACAAGGCTTTGGTCGGCCCGAGGCTATAGTAGAAGACACTTGCCCAAGATGCCACGCAGTGGGACTGAACCCGGAACCATGTGGTTGGTAAGCAAGCTACTTACCACACAGCCACATATATATATATATATATATATATATATATATATATATATATATATATATATATATATATATAATGGTATTTATAATTTTATATCTAATTATATGAAGTGTACTATATTTAGAGTAATAAAACTATTTTTCTTCCTGTACACAGATACAGTAATGTACCTGTGTCTCTCTCTTTGTGTATGAGCAATGATGCATGCATTTGTGAGTTACTAAACATCAGCTTGTACATTATGTCTGTTTACTACCACACAAATCTTTCTGTATTACTTCCGTCAACAACAGTTATTTGTACCACAATAAATGAATATGTGGGGAAAAAGTTTAGTTGGCCTATATTTCAGAAAAAAGACTGCTTCAAGTTGTTTATTGTAACAGAATGCTCGTAATGTGTCTGTCTGCTCTTAAAACCTTTACTCTTTTGTGTTGTGTGTATATATATCAGGTTGAGTAAAAAGTAAGCAACGTTTTGAAATATGAAATTCATCACAAGGCATTTTGATAATGCAGATATTTTATTCATCAAAGTACCATTACACTTAATATATTTTTGCCAACAAGTTACAAGTTTGTTTATTTCAGTAACATAAAAATCTGGTTTCATTTTTGAATTCCTTTTCTTGCAGGAAACCATCAAGATGCTTGAAAAAGTGGTAGTCAGTAGGAGACAGGTTTGGGGAATAAGCTGGGTGGGGAAGAACTTCGTAACCAAGTTCCCTCAACTTTTGGAGTGTCATTAGTTAAACATGTGGTCGAGCATTGTCATGAAGAAGGATTGGCCCTCTTCTGTTGACCAGTCTGGGATGGAGGGGTTACAGTTTTTTATTCATTTTGGCAATTTCATGGCAATGTGTTTCTGCAGTAATGGTTTTTCTAGGTTTTAAGAAGTCACCATAACCTTCTTTTTGAAGAGCTTGGGTTTAGGGAATGTTTTTGGTGCTTCATGTTGGTTCAATCACTGCGAAGAACGTTTTATTATTATTATACAGAATCCACTTTTCATTGCAAGTTACAAAATGGTCAAGAAATGGATCGGTCTGGTTACGGAAAGTGATGAGCAAATTTCATATCTGCGCATTTTCTGATTTTCATTCAAATCGTGTGGTACTCATTTGTCAAGCTTTTTTGATTTTCCCATCACATGCAAATGGTTGCAGGCAGTTTTCTGGCTAACTTGAAGTTCTTTTGCCAATTCTCAAGTGGTTTTACATGGATCTTCCTCAATGACAAGCTTTAATTGACCATCATCGATGACAGATGGGCATCCACTATGCTCATGATCATCAAAGCTCAGATCTCCACTGTGAAATCATTTAAACCATTTACAAGCCGACTACTCATTGGTCATTTCCTCATTAAACATTTCGTTGATATGATGGGCAATTTCAGCTGCTTTACGTCCTTTTTTGAAGTTGAATAGCAAAATTGCTTGAATATCGTGCTTTGACAGTTCCATTTCGGATGATTGTAACAATGGTGAAAAAATATCAATGTTAGTTTATTGATGCATTTGGGCAAGTCAATATCTTTTATCAGCATGTTTAAAAAAAATTCAAAACTGCAAAAATCCAGTACAAATTCTTCATGGTTCAAAACATTGCTTACTTTTTACTCAACCTGACATAAACACTTTCCTTTCACCAAGTGTCAAGCTAATATATTTCTTGTACCCGTCTTCCAGTTTGTCTTTTTCTTTTTTTTCGCTTTTCATTCATTTATTTATTCATTTTTTTAATATTATTTAATCATTTAATTGACTATATATATTAATATTTTTTTACTCTCTCTCTCTCTTTTACTTGTTTCAGTCATTTGACTGTGGCCATGTTGGAGCACCGCCTTTAGTTGAGCAAATCGCCCCCAGGACTTATTCTTTCTAAGCCTAGTACTTATGCTATCGGTCACTTTTGCCGAACCGCTAAGTTAGGGGGACATAAACACACCAGCATCAGTTGTCAAGCGATGTTGGGGGGACAAACACAAACACACAAACATATACACACACATGCATATACATATATACAATGGGCTTCTTTCAGTTTCTGTCTACCAAATCCACTCACAAGGCTTTGGTTGACCCGAAGCTATAGTAGAAGACACTTGCCCAAGATGCCACGCAGTGGGACTGAATCCAGAACCATGTGGTTCGTAAGCAAACTACTTACCACACAGCCACTCCTATGCCTATATATATATATATATATATATATATATATATATATATATATATATATATATATATATATATATATATATATGTCAATTAGTGTGTAACAAGTACGAACAACATGCCGAAGACATCTCAGTATATCTAGTGGGACATTCCCTTCTTTGTGCATGTACCTGATGTGATACAAGCTGCACAGATTGATGCAACACAATTAGATGCACAAAATCCTACCCATAGCAGACAATTTCAGGAAGGGTTGAAACGATTGTTGTTCTGAATAAAGATTTCTATCTTCTGTTTCCTTCATCAATTATTATTATTATTATTATTATTATATATATATATATATTTACGTTCATCATGATTTGAATTTATAAGATGCCACGCAGTGGGACTGAATCCAGAACCATGTGGTTCGTAAGCAAACTACTTACCACACAGCCACTCCTGCGCCTATATATATATATATATATATATATATATATATATATATATATATATATATATATCAAAGTACATGATGCAGAAATGTGAGGAAGAAAAGAGATATAGAGATGTAGTTTGGTTTGTTGTGGCAGAGTGTGTGAGAAGTTTTCTTGTTAAGTGTGGGTGGGACACACAGCACTTCTAGAACTCAGTTTCACTAACATGGGTGGGTCTTCTCAAGAACTTCATATGACCAGACATCTCGGTCCATTTGTCATTTCCTCCATGAGGTCCAACTTCCTGAGCTTGGTCCTTACCACTTCATCCCATGTCCTCCTGGGTCTCCCTCTTCCATGAGTACCCTCCACTTTCAGTGATCAGCACTTCTTTATGCAGCTGTCCTCATTCATACGCATCACATGTTCAAACCAACGTAGTCTTCTCTCTTGCATCCTACATTTGATTCCTCTTATGCCCAACTTTTCTCTCAATACATTTGCATTTCCAAAGGAGCACACTGCCTTCATTTCTCTCCAGTCTACGCATGTCTTCTGCATTTAGAACCCATGTCTCACTATCATGGAGTATAGCAATTCATACACAAGCATCATATAGTCTACCTTTCACTCCAAGAGAGAGAGAGAGAGAGAGAGAGAGAGAGAGAGAGAGAGAGAGAGAGAGAGAGTCCTTGTTGCCAATAGAGGTAATAGATCTCTGAACTTCCTCCACCCAATTCTTATTCTAGAAACAATATTTTCAGAGCATCCTCCACCATTTCTAATTTGGTCACCTAGGTAACAGAAACTCTCTGCAACATCAAGAGAGCCTCCAGGGCATTTGAGAGAATCTAAATACTGTGTGTTCTTAGTATTTTTTTGTTTCTGCTCATCTGCCACATACAAAGACTACTCTATCTGTTAATCTACCTGTGAGTCCACTGCACCTCTTATGTGTCCATAGTTTACACTGGGTGCAGCGAATGGAATTTCTTCCAACTCCTTTCCTACATACTGACAAGCGCCATTTACCTGACGGAAAGGAAGTTTTATCTTCTTTCTTACTAACAAGCACTTTTGTCTTAGGTTAACTTTAAGGCCCTTTGATTCCAGGTTTTGTTTCCATACCTGGAATTTCTTCTCCAATTCTTCTAAAGATTCTGTGATAAGTGCAAGGTCATCAGCATATAGCAGTTCCCACAGGCACCTAATCTTGAATTCCTCAGTTATAACTTGGAGGACTATAATGAATAAGAGTGGGCTGAGAACTGAGCCCTGGTGAACCGCTACCTGGATGCTGAATTCATCACTGTATTCATGGCCAACTCCCACTTTACTGAATGCACCACTGTGTATGGCTTGGACAGCTCTAACAAGCCACTCCTTTACTTCTAACTTCCTTAGAGACCACCATATAACAGAGCAGGGAACTATGTCAAAAGTTTTCTCCAGGTCAACAAAGGCTAAGTACAATGGCTTACTTTTGGCCAAGTACTTTTCCTGCAGCTGTCTCACTAGGAAGATGCATTTCACCTAGTTTAATTCTATTTCTAATCAATTGGTCTAGCAGTTTAATACCTCTGTAATTGTTTCTATCTAACGCATCACCTTTATCTTTGTAGCTGTTAATCATAATGCTATTACACCAGTCATTAGGGATGGTGCCTTCTTGAATAACCTGATAAACTATACAGGTGATTAAGCTGTATCCTACGCCATCAGAAATTTTAATCATCTCAGCAATGATTCCTGATGGCCCAGGGGCTTTCCCTGTCTTCATGTCCTTAATTGCCTTAGATATAAAGTTACAAATACCACATATGTATATACATGTCAAAGATATTATTCTAAATGTAGCTGATAAAGAATGTATTATTATAATTATAATTATTATTGAGTGAGAGAGCAGTACATGCCATCAAAGTGACACTGGGGTAAAATATACGAAGCCCAGTATACCCATCATGACTACCCGTCTGATAAGGGTACATCACAACCATATGTGCATGACATGGTCATCGCATATCAATATAAACAGTGCATGACCTTGCAGGTGGGACCCAGTTAGAATTTTCTTCAGGTCGAGTAGCCCATCCCACTCAAAAGGTCCCTGAATAAGGTTTGTTAAAGGATGATGAATGAAACACTTAAGTTTCCAGAGGTAAAACCCCAAAGAATTCCTTTCAACACATGGCTATGATGCTCCCCCACTACTTCTGCTCATGATCAGAGATGCACATATCGTCAGCCACCAGGGGACATGCTCAACTGGTTAAGGTCAAGCAACTCACAAGCAAATCTGTGGTATTGAGCAGAATATTTGCTGTAGCCCATTTTTTATGCCAAGACAAAACAATGTACATGAAAACACTTCCAATCAATTAAGATCAGAAGCCATGAGAGCCACTGCCTGGTACTGCATCCAGGCTGACATATCGTCAGCCACCAAGGGACATGCTCAACTGGTTAAGGTCAAGCAACTCACAAGCAAATCTGTGGTATTGAGCAGAATATTTGCTGTAGCCCATCTTTTATGCCAAGACAAAACATATACATGATAACACTTCCAATCGATTACGATCAGAAGGCATGAAAGCCACTGCCTGGCACTGCTTCAGGGCATTATTATTGTTGTTGTTATTATCATTATGTTTTTCTTTTTCTTCTTTCTTCAAATTTTCTTCCATTTCTCACCGAGTGTTTTCCGTACACCTAGGGCAGAGAAGCTCATTGTATGTATTCTCAGTTTACACACACAAATTCACAGGTAAAATATGTATGTAAAAAAATTAATAAACAATCTTGTTACAGAATTGGCATTTTGGGTGCTTTACTCATCATCCATTTATACATTTTGTATAATTTTTCCGTTATATATATATATATGTATGTATGTATGTATGTATGTATGTATATATATGTTTATACAATGGGCTTCTTTCAGTTTCCGTCTACCAAATTCACTCACAAGGCTTTCGTCAGCCTGAGGCTATACTACAAGATACCTGCCCAAGGTGTCATGCTGTGGGACTGAACCCGGAACCATGTGGTTGGGAAACAAGCTTCTTACCACACAGCCACAAACAGAGCTATTAGTGAGAGATTATTAATCTGGGCAATTTTACAAGCTCTCTGTTGATATGCAAGGCTAATAATATTAGTGAAGAACTCCTAGTTCATCACAATTCTATATTGTATATATATGTATATGTGTGTGTATATATGTATATATATATATATATATATATATATATATATATATATATATATATATATATATATATATGATGATGATGATATATATATATATATATATATGTATGTATGTACAGAGAATGCCACCTGACTGGTTCTCGTGTCGGTGGCACATAAAAAGCACCATGCAAGTGTGGTTGATGCCTGTACCACCAGACTGGCCCTTGTGCTGGCATGTAAAAAGCACCCACTACACTCTTGGAGTTGTTGGTGTTAGGAAGGGCATCCAGCTGTAGAAACTCTGCCAGGTCAGATTGGAGCTTGGTACAGCCTTCTGGCTTGCCAGTTCTCAGTCAAACTGTCCAACCCATGCCAGCATGGAAAGCGGACGTTAAACGATGATGATGATGATGAATATAGGTACAGGCATGCCTTTCTGGTAAGAAGCTTGCTTCGTCACAACATAGTTCCAGTCGGCAGACTGATGCCTGAGGGTTGCATCAAGTGGCTTCTAGCAGCAGAAGCCTGAACTACAATGGGTTGTCCCACAGAGAACCTTTCCAATTACTTTTGGGTACCCCCTCATATATATATATATATATATATATATATATATATATATGTGTGTGTGTGTGTGTGTGTTATGGCTTCATGCAGGCATGGCATGGATTTGATCCTCAATCGCCAAATTTTACATAACAGTTTAACAGCACTTTTCTCATGGTAAAACAATAGTTTTTCTGTAAGTGACAGCAGTTACATTTTCCAGATGCCTTCGCTAAGCAGACTAATGTCTTTGTCACTTGACCCTTGTAACCTCTTCTGCTTCATCAAAAGCTGGAATAGAGATAACAGACCCCCAACGAAATTCATTGTTCTCAACAATATCTCTCTCTTTCTGACTGGTTTTGCATGGTTATATATACTAAAATTAGCATTTATAACCAAGGCAAAATTAGTGAATCGAGACTAAAGTCATGGCCACAAGCAGGTAGCCACTGAAGACAAACCGCCAGAGGGAGAAAGAAGGTTACAATCAGCCAACTGTAAGACACAACTTCCCTAGACTTTATAACTTTCACTAGCTCAGTTTCTTTTCTCCTACATCATTCTATCACTATCTGTGGATTACTACTACAATGAGAACTGTGTACACACATACAGGCCTAAATTAACTTCCTTAACCTCACATGCTCTTTCAATTATATCACACCTGCCCCTCGAGGCATGGCATTATGTTTTAAGTAATGGTAAATAAATATTTCTTTACAACTTCGATAACTGTTCTTCATTCATCTTGCACATCTGCAAAAGCAACACCCGTAATAATCGCTGGTACTTTTTGGTTATGTCACCCCAATCAAATATTGGGTTATCTTCCCACTAAAAAGTTGAGTTTATGTGGCAACAAGAGATTGGATTAAAAAGGTTTAGATTCTTTTGATACAATACTTCAACACATTGTTGACTTTTGGCCTCCTCAATAGGAATGGTAGGATTTGTTATAAAAATGTTATCAGATAGGCGTAGGAGTGGCTGTGTGGTAAGTAGCTTGCTTACGAACCACATGGTTCCGGGTTCAGTCCCACTTTGTGGTACGTTGGGCAAGTGTCTTCTACTATAGCCTCGGGCCGACCAAAGCCTTGTGAGTGGATTTGGTAGACGGAAACTGAAAGAAGCCCGTCGTATATATGTATATATATATTTATATGTGTGTGTGTCTGTTTGTCCCCCTAACATTGCTTGACAACCGATGCTGGTGTGTTTATGTCCCTGTAACTTAGCAGTTCGGCAAAAGAGACCAATAGAATAAGTACTAGGCTTACAAAGAATAAGTCCTGGGGTCGATTTGCTTGACTAAAAGAGTAAAGAGTAAAAGAGATTCAATAAGATGTTTAATTTTTTTTTCACTTTTCATGTTTATTAATTTTTTTCATTTTTTGTTTTATTGAGGGTTAAACAATTTTTTTTAGTTGAGGGAGATAACCCAATTTTTTAAAGGGGATGAGATAACCAAAAAGTACCCAATAAGGCAGCAAGCTGGCTGAAATGTTAGCAGGCCTGGCGAAATGCTTAGCGGTATTTCGTCTGTCTTTATGTTCTGAGTTCAAATTCCGCCGAGGTCGACTTTGCCTTTCATCATTTCGGGGTCGATAAATTAAGTACCAGTTGCGTACTGGTGTCGATGTAATCGAATTAATCCCTTTGTATGTCCTTGTTTGTCCCTTCTATGTTGAGCCCTTTGTGGGCAACATAAAAAAAAAAAAAAAGTACCCAATTGCTAACTGCCAACTCCAACATATATCATAACACAAACCGTTACACTGGTGACCACTGATTCCACCTTAACCATACCGTTACATATACTGTAAAAACCCATTTAATTTAATTTACACACTTTTTCTCACAAAGACAAAAATAAACTTTAGTGTTGTGCATAAATTACATAAGTAGATTATTTCCAGATTTTTTTAGAAATATTTTGGGTTGAAAAATGATGTACCAGAAGTTGACTCATTTAATGTCAGAATAGGTTTTTTACCACAAAAATATATTGAAGTTGACTTTTATTTATACTGGACGGTATAATGCTAACTTTTTCAGTATAAATTTACTAAAACTATTAAATGGTTAATTACTTTTTAAAGTTTGATGTTCAAGTTGGTAATCTCGGTGTGGACCATATTTCACATTGTTTGGAGTTTCAATGGAGCCCAGCAATTTCTTTAAATAGATCAGTTTTTCTCCGCTTAAGAAGTCTAGCTTGCGTTTGCCTCTAGGAAGCTATTGCTCACTTTCTTTGCATTAGGACAATGAAATTCATCACCACCACCAGCTCTTACTGCATCTAACACTGATGAAAACATCATAATTCATCCTTGCACATGTAAACTCACTAAGTGAATATGGCTTAGCATTCCTACAGAAACCTTCATTTACCTTATATGGTGTTTAATGTCGTTTCACATTCGTGTTGAATTATGCAGCAATCTTATGTTCTCTTCATAGAATACTTGTAATATATGTATTACCAGTTCTTTTGGTATAGTAGATTTTTGCTATTCTTGTTTATGTCTCCTCACAGATGTGTATATTCTAACAAGTCGCTTCTTAAATTTCGCACCTCTCCTGTTCAATAAACACTGAGTTAAACTTGCAAAACTGTTTATTTTCTCCTTTCGATTTTTAATGTTTATTTTAGTGGGTTACCAAACTATTAGTTTGGTCTCATGGCTAAAACGGTAATGACAAATTTTTAAGTCTGCTTGGCATTTTATAAGCGTGAAAGGGATTAAAATTTCGATACTCCATATCAAAGGTTCCGACAAGAATAGGTAGAAAATCAGAGCTTGAGACAAGCAAACACTTTTGAATAATCAGAATTCTGTTTACATAATCAGTTTGGTCGGTCATCTTCCTCTGTCAGTTGAGTAAAGTATCATCCAAGCTGATGTTTATTGGTAATTAAACTTATTTTGCAACACTTATGCGTATTTATCGGCTTTGTTTTGTTGATAAGAATTATCAACAACTTCTGTGATTGTGATTTGAGAAGGCATACAGAAGCATGCTCAAGATCGGACATAATCTCTTGTTGGCAAGAAATGTAAAACAAAGTTTATTATAAACAACACAAACACTCCGTAATTTATTAGCTTTCAATGTGATACTATATAAATTAATAAAGGACTGAACCAGTTCGTGTGTTTATTACCGGCATAATGCCTCTCCCAAGGTTTAATTGTATTTCTTTCAACACACGTATCCACATCAAGAATCTTGCACACGAAATACACATACGAAAAATGTGATACTTGTTAAACAGAAATTATTCTTATTTAATGAAAATTTAATAAAATCTAATCATAAGTAAATGAAATTATGCTAAATACAACTAAATTGTAAACATTTTCCCCCCTGGGCATATTGGCAATTCTGAAAACTTTTGGGTGTGAATTTTACACGAGTAGAAGCTTTTTAAAGCAATTTTTATCCAGTAATCCACCTGTGTAAATTACACAGGTGCACAAATCACATGGATTTTTATGGTAAATGTCCTTGTCATGCATTGTCTTACTGCTTGCCTTTCTTCTCTATTTTAACCTACTTAGCCTTTTTGAACAAGATAGTCATATAACGACTACTCCAACTGTTGTTCAAACTGGAATTTTGGTGGCACACCTGTAATTTGAGCACACAGAACGCATACCTATTAGTTTGAGTTATACTGACAAAGACTCCTCATATCCCATATATATATAGTGTAGGTAGCTAAGATGTGTCAGTGTCTCTCTCTCTCTCTCTCTTTTTCTTCCTTAACTGGTGCTGTTCGTGCTGCTCTTGATTACTATCTAAATATAAACACTTCATTCAAATGTAAAATTTGTATTATTTAATTTCTCTGCCTGAAGAAATTTTAACTGGAAATTCTTTACATGTTTATCTAAAATATAAAACTATGTAATTCCTATTAGCAAATGAAACATGTGTAATGGTGAATAAATAATACCAGAGAATTTCCATTTTCCTGTTTTGTCTTATATATATATATATATATATAAAATATTAATATATATATACTAGCAGATACCCGACGTTGCTCAGGATTAAAATGGCATAGTCTTTTATTGTTTTATTTGTATTGGTCATGTGACTGCGGCCATGCTGGAGCACTGCCTTTAGCTGAAGAAATCGACCCCAGGATTTACTCTTTGTAAGCTTAGTACTTATTCTATCAGTGCGTTTTGCCAAATGGCTACATTACGGGGACGTAAACACAGCAACATCGGTTGTCAAGTGATGGTAGAGATACAAACACAGATACACATATACATACATACACACACACACACACACATATATATATATATATATATATATATGTAGGAATGTATGTATCTATGTGTGTGTGTATCTTTGTGTCTGTATTTGAACCCCCATCACCGCTTGACAACTAGAGTTGTTTGTGCGTTCCTGTAACCTAGGGGTTCAACAATAGAGACCGATAGAATAAGTACCAGGCTTAGCAAATAAATAAGTAATGGGGTCGATTCGTTCGACTAAAAATTCAAGGCGGTGCTCCAGCATGGCCATACTGTAATGACTGAAGCATCGCTTGACAACGGTGTTGGTGTGTTTACGTCCCCATAGCCTTGTGGCTCGGAAAAAAAGACACCTATAAAATAAGCACTAAATATAAAAAAATAAGTCCTGGGGTCGATTTGTTTGACTAAAACCCGTGAAGGCAGTGCCCCAGCATGGCTGCAGTCCAATGACTGAACTGAGATAAAAAAAATTACACATAAATAGACAATATATATTTACTATAAGAATTATCCGCTTTCAGACATGCTTTTATTTTGTGTGTATGTAAACAAGCTGATAGGGACATAACTCTATAATTCAAATAATTGAGTAATACAGAGGTAGTTATGGCCCTTTGTCTATAGTCAAGAACTTTTCTTCTTTTCTTACTTTTTCCTTTTCCATTTTTATACCTGTTAACTTTTATAAATAAAAAACGATCTTTTTCATCACATGTAACACCGCCAGTCTTCAGCGACAACTGATATACAAATCGTATATCATATGGAGTTTAAACACTGTTGGTTATAGTAAGCACAAACATACATAGATCCCAAATAGTTTCACGTTCAATCCCACTGTGTGGGACCTCGGCCGAGTCTGTTTTACTCTAACTCCAGCCGACCAAGATCGTGTGAGTGAATTTGGTAGATAGAAACTGCCTGAAAACCAGTCATATATATATATTGAGCGTGGTTGTTGCCAGTACCGCCTGACTGGCTCCCGTAGGATTTTCGAGCGAGATCGTTGCCAGTGCCCCTGGACTGGCTTGTGCGGGTGGCACATAAAAGACACCATTTCGAGCGTGGCCGTTTTCGTGCGGGTGACACGTAAAAGCACCCACTACACTCTCTGAGTGGTTGGCGTTAGGAAGGCCATCCAGCTGTAGAAACTCTGCCAAATTAGACTGGAGCCTGGTATTGCCTCAGTCAAATCATCCAACCCATGCTAGCATGGAAAGCGGACATTAAACGATGATGATGATGATATATTTATATATATATATATATATATATATATATGGAGACGTATGTAGTAGATATACAATCATGGCAAATTTAATTATTTCTCTGTAGATTTTTTTTTTTACTTGTTTCAGTCATTAGACTGCGGTCATGCTGGAGCACCCCTTTAAAGAGTATTTTAGTCGAAGAGATCGACCCCAGGACTCATTTATTGCAAGCCTAGTACTTATTCTATTAGTTTCTTTTGCCGAACCGCTAACTTATGGATACGTTAACACACCTTTCCAACAGTATGGTTTCCGGGCTCAGTACCACTGTGTGGCACTTTAGGCAAGTGTCTCCCGTTATAGCCTCGGGCCGACCAAAGCCTTTTGAGTGGATTTGATAAATAGAAACTGAAAGAATCCCGTCATACATACATGCATACATACATACATACATACATATGTATGTATATATATATATATATAATACAAATAATAAATGAGTATATGCATATATACGTACATGTATGTACATACCTACATCTACCTGTATATATAGATGCATATCTGGGTACAGGACGTTGCAAAAAAAAAAAACGTGGACAAAATGATAAACAGAGTACAGAAAACACAGAGGCCACATAGAGAACATTTCCTTCATCAGCTGCCACCATTCTAAAACTAAGTGTTTTGAAGAGTTGTATATATATATATATATATATATATATATATATATATAAAATATATATATTTTTTTAATATATATCATCATCATCATCATCATCGTTTAACGTCCGCTTTCCATGCTAGCATGGGTTGGACGATTTGACTGAGGACTGGTGAAACCGGATGGCAACACCAGGCTCCAATCTAATTTGGCAGAGTTTCTACAGCTGGATGCCCTTCCTAACGCCAACCACTCAGAAACTCTTCAAAACGCTTAGTTTTAGAATGGTGGCAGTTGATGAAGGAAATGTTCTCTATGTGGCCTGTGTGTTTTCTGTACTCTGTTTATAATTTTGTCCACGTTTTTTTTTTTTTTGCAACGTCCTATAATACACACACACATAATTATATATAAGCAAAGACATTCGAATGCTTACATTCGAAATTAAGATGTAACTATTGTTAATACCATCTCTGGCAAGTATTTTTGACAATATTAACAGCAGTAACATAGGTAGTTCACAAATTTAATAATATTATAAGCTATAGAATATAAAATTAGCACAAAGCCTTAAGGATGCAGTGAGCATCAACCCATTTAGAAATGAGAGCTAAAGTCGCAATTCAACCACCAGAAGGTACCAAAATAATACAAAATAACAGTTTGTGAGGAAATGGACAAAGAGTTAAAAAGCATACCTATATGCCATTCAGATGCTCATATACCATGGTTTTGGGTGTTGGCCCGAGGGCCTCAACCCTCCTGAGTTACTGGGCAACAAATTCTAAATCCGTTGAAGGCTAGGAAACTGAAACTTCAAAGTTACTGTCACCACTGTTGTAATGTATTATATATACATACATACATACATACATACATACATATATATATATATATATATATATATATATATATGTATATATATATATGTATATATATATGTATATATATATATATATGAGGAGCACTCTGTCAGTTATGATGAGGTTCCCAGGTGATACGCTCAATGGAACAGCTTGCTCATGAAATTAACGTGCATGTGGCCGAGCTCTCCACAGACACATGTACTCTTAATGTAGTTCCCATGGCGATTAAGCATGACACAAAGTGTGACAAAGCCAGCCCTTTGAAATATAGGTACTACTCACATTTGTCAGCTGAGTGGACTGAAGCAACGTGAAGTAAAGTGTTTTGCTCAAGGACAAAACGCGTTACTGGGAATTGAACTCACGACCTTACAATCGCGATCCAAATGCTCTAACCACTAAATCACATGCCAGACTGGGCTGCATGTTGTGCTTTTGAGCAAGACACTTTATTTCATGTTGCTCCAGTTCACTCAGCTGTAGAAATGAGTCGCAACGTCACTGGTGCCAAGCTGTATCGGCCCCTTTGCCTTTCCCTTGGATAACATCGGCGGTGTGGAGAGGGGAAGCTGGTATGCATGGGCGACTGCTGGTCTGATAAAAACAACCCTAAGTTCTGTGTTCGCCAGCGACGCTACTTTATGCCCAGACTTGTACCCTGGAGGGGAACCTCTTAGATGTACCCATTGTCATTTGTGACTGAGGGAGTTGAGTTTAGTTTATATCCATATAAAGTTGGTAAAATTCCATTTTCCCTCTGCTTCATTTTCATCTTACAAGCAGAATATATATATATATATATATATATATATATATATGCTTTATTTAAAAGCAGCAGAAATATAACAAAAGCTGTTACTCAGAGTTTCACGTTCCCATTTGTCGGACAGGGTTTGTTAAAATAACAGAAATAACGATATAATCAAAACTAGTTAAAGGATACACCTTTAAAAATGAATTTGTTTCATTGGTCATTTCAATTAACAGTTTTAAGCATGCAATGAACAAAATAGATGAATTCAATATAAATTCATTCTATTGTAAAATCGAAGAAAACCTTAAATTGAAGAGTATATTATATTGAATTCATCTATTTTGTTCATTGCATGCTTAAGACTGTTAATTGAAATGACCAAAAACAAATTCATTTTTAAAGGTGTATCCTTTAACTAGTTTTGATTATATTGTTATTTCTGTTCCATTTTAACAAAACTGTCTGACAAACGGGAACGTGAAACTCTCAGTAACAGCTTTTGTTATATTTCTGCTGCTTTTAAATAAAGCATATTACTCTACCTCTGGTATTTGAGTACTCTTTTTTCCACCTTGTTTCACATTTAAGTGCTTACTCCAGTATATATATATATATATATATATATATATATATATATATATATATATATATATATATATATATATATACATATACATACATATACATACATATATATATATATAATAAAATGAGGGATAAAATCCAAAATTATAGGTAAAAACTGAATTAAAATCAATTTATTAAAAATTAAAATGAAATTAAGTTTCACAGTATAAAATATATATAAATATATATATACATATATATTTATATATATAGTTTTAGGGAAAAGAACAGTAACAAATATGTGAAAACAGTGAAAAATATGTGACAGTGGATTTTCATCGATGATTTCATAAACCTTGGTTCCCTAAAACTATATATATATATATATATATATATATATATATATATATATGGCAACAAAGTGCAGACGATTGGCTGGATGGATCCTGAGAACATTCAGAACCAGAGATAAGGAAACCATGATGATCCTCTGGAGGACATTCGTCCTCAGCCGCCTGGATTACTGCTCACAGCTGTGGTCACCCACCAATCTGAAATTAACAGCAGACCTTGAGGCAATCCAGAG